>NW_020837969.1:17969916-18034533 GCF_003676395.1 Aethalodelphis obliquidens | reverse complement strand
TGCCCGGTCTTACATTTAGGTCTCTAATTCATTTTCAGTTTATTTTCGTGTATAGTGTTAGGGAGTGTTCTAATTTCAGTCTTTTACATGTAGCTGTCCAGTTTTCCAGCAAACTTATTTAAGAGACTGTCTTTTCTCCATTGTGTATCTTTGCCTCCTTTGTCACAGATTAGATGACCATAGGTGTGTGGGTTTATCTCTGGGCTTTCTATCTTGTTCCATTGATCTATGTTTCTGTTTTTGTGCCAGTACCATACTGTCTTGATTACTGTAGCTTTGTAGTATAGTCTGAAGTCAGGGAGTCTGATTTCTCCGGCTCTGTTTTCTTCCCTCAAGACTGCTTTGGCTATTTGGGGTCTTTTGTGTCTCCATAAAAATTTTAAGATTTTTTTTTCTAGTTCTGTAAAAAATGCCATTGGTAATATGATAGGGATTGCATTGAATCTGTAGATTGCTTTGGGTAGTATAGTCATTTTCACAATATTGATTCTTCCAATCCAAGAATATGGTATATCTCTCCAACTGCTGGTATCTTTAATTTCTTTCATTATTGTCTTATAGTTTTCTGCATACAGGTCTTTTGTCTCCCAAGACAGGTTTATTCCTAGGTATTTTATTCTTTTTGTTGCAATGGTAAATGGGAGTGTTTCCTTAATTTCTCTTTCAGATTTTTCATCATTAGTGTATAGGAATGCAAGAGATTTCTGTGTATTAATTTTGTATCCTGCAACTTTACCAAGTTCATTGACTAGCTCTAGTAGTTTTCTGGTGGCATTTTTAGGATTCTCTATGTATAGTATCATGTCATCTGCAAACAGTGACAGTTTTACTTCTTCTTCTTACTTCTGCTCTGATCTTGATGATTTCTTTCTTTCTGCTAACTTTGGGTTTTGTTTGTTCTTCTTTCTCTAGTTCCTTTAGGTGTAACGTTAGATTATTTGAGATTTTTCTTGTTTCTTAAGGTAGGCTTGTATAGCTATAAACTTGCCTCTTAGAACTGCTCTTGCTGCATCCCATAGGTTTTGGATCATTGTGTTTTCGTTGTCATTTGTCTCTAGGCATTTTTTTATTTCCTCTTTGATTTCTTCAGTGATGTCTTGGTTATATAGTAACGTATTGTTTAGCCTCCATGTATTTGTGTTTTTTACGTTTTTTCCCTGTAATTGATTTCTTATCTCATAGCACTGAGGTCAGTAAAGATATCTGATATGATTCCAGTTTTCTTAAATTTACCGAGGCTTGATTTATGACACAAGATGTGATCTATCCTGGAGAATGTTTTGTTTGCACTTGAGAAGAAAGTGTAATCTGCTGTTTTGGGAAGGAATATCATATAATTATCAATTAAACCTATCTGGTTTATTGTGTCATTTAAAGCTTCTGTTTCCTTATTTATTTCCTGTTTGGATGATCTTTCCATAGGTGTCAGTGAGGTGTTGAAGTCCCGTACTATTATTGTGTTACTGTCGATTTCCTCTTTTATAGCTGTTAGCAGTTGCCTTATGAACTGAGCTGCTCCTATGTTAGGTGCATATATATTTATAATTGTTAAATCTTCTTCTTATATTGATCCCTTGATCATTGTCCTTCCATGTCTCTTGTAACATTCTTTATTTTAAAGTCTATTTTATCTGATATGAGTATTGCTACTCTAGCTTTCTTTCGATTTCCATTTGCATGGAGTATCTTTTTCCATCCCCTCACTTTCAGTCTGTATGTGTCCCTATGTCTGAAGTGGGTCTCTTGTAGGCAGCATATATATGGGTCTTGTTTTTGTATCAATTCAGCAAGCCTTTGACTTTTGGTTGCTGCATTTAATCCATTCACATTTAAGGAAATTATCGATATGTATGTTCCTATGACCAGCTTCTTAATTGTTTTGGGTTTGTTTTTGTAGGTCCTTTTCTTCTCTTGTGTTTCCCACTTATAGAAGTTCCTTTAGCATTTGTTGTAGAGCTGGTTTGGTGGTGCTAGATTCTCTTATCTTTTGTTTGTCTGTAAAGCTTTTGATTTCTCCATGGAATCTGAATCAGATCCTTGCCGGGTAAGTATTCTTGGTTGTAGTTTCTTCCCTTTCATCACTTTAAGTATATCATGCCACTCCCTTCTGGCTTGTAGAGTTTCTGCTGAGAAATGAGCTGTTAACCTTATGGGAGTTCCCTTGTATGTTATTTGTCATTTTTCTCTTGCTGCTTTCACTAATTTTTTTTGTCTTTAATTTTTGCCAATTTGATTACTTTTGCCAATTAATTGCCAATTATTTGATGTGTCTCAGTGTGTTTCTCCTTGGGTTTATCCTGTATGGGGCTCTCTGTGCTTCCTGGACTTGGGTGGCTATTTACTTTCCCATGTTAGGGAAGTTTTCGACTATAATCTCTTCAAATATTTTTTCAGGTCCTTTCTCTCTGTCTTCTCCTTCTGTGACCCCCTATAATGCAAATGTTGTTGCATTTAATGCTGTCCCACAGGTCTCTTAGGCTGTCTTCATTTCTTTTCATTCTTTTTTCTTTATTCTGTTCTGCAGCAGTGAATTCCAGCATTCTGTCTTCCAGGTCACTTATCCATTCTTCTGCCTCAGTTATTCTGCTATTGATTCCTTCTAATGTAGTTTTCATTTCAGTTATTGTATTGTTCATCTCTCTCTGTTTGTTCTTTAATTCTTCTAGGTCTTTGTTAAACATTTCTTGCATCTTCTCGATCTTTGCCTACATTGTTTTTCTGAGGCCATGGATCATCTTCACTCTCATTATTCTGAATTCTTTTTCTGGAAGGTTGCCTATCTCCACTTCATTTAGTTGTTTTTCTGGGGTTTTATCTTGTTCCTTCATCTGGTACATAGCCCTCTGTCTTTTCATCTTGTCTATCTTTCTGTGAATGAGGTTTTTGTTCCACAGGCTACAGGATTATAGTTCTTCTTGCTTCTGCTGTCTGCCCTCTGGTAGATGAAGCTCTCTGAGAGGTTTGTGGAAGTTTCCTGATGGGAGGGACTGGTAGTGGGTAGAGCTGGCTGTTCCTCTGGGGGTCAGATCTCAGTAAAACTTTAATCTGCTTATATCTTGATGGGTGGGGCTGGGTTCCCTCCCTGTTGACTGTTTGGCCTGAGGCAACCCAACACTGGAGCCTACCCGGGCTGTTTGTTGGGGCCAATGGCAGACTCTTGGAGGGCTGATGCCAAGGAGTATTTCCCAGAACTTCTGTTGCCAGTGTCCTTATCCTCACATTGAGACACAGACACCCACCGCCTCTGTGGGAGACCCTCCAACACTAGCAGGTAGGTCTCATTCAGTCTCCTATGGGGTCACTGCTCCTTCCCCTGGTTCCCGATGAACACATTACTTTGTGCCCTCCAAAAGTGGAGTCTCTGTTTTCCCCAGTCCTGTCGAAGTCCTGCAATCAAATCCCACTAGCCTTCAAAGTCTGATTCTCTAGGAATTCCTCCTCCTGCTGCTGGACTCCCACGTTCGGAAGCCTGACGTGGGGCTCAGAACCTTCACTCCAGTGGGTGGACTTCTGTGGTATAAGTGTTCTTCAGTTCGTGAGTTACCCACTCAGCAGTTGTGCAATTTGATTTTATTGTGATTGCACCCCTCCTACCGTCTCATTATGGCTTCTCCTTTGTCTTTGGATGTGGGGTATATTTTTTGGTGAGTTCCAGTGTCTTCCTGTCGATGATTGTTCAGCAATTAGTTGTGGTTCCAGTGTTCTCACAAGAGGGAGAGCACGTCCTTCTACTCCACCATCTTGAACCAAACTCCACTCTTCTTTTCTAATATACACATTGAATGCTATAAATTTCCTATAAACACTGTTTTTTCTGTGTCTCACAAATTTTGATGCTGTCATTTCATTTTCATTTAGTTCAAAATGTTTTATTTCTCCTGAGATTTCTTCTTTGACCCATGTATTATTTAGAAGTGTGTTTTTTCACCTCCAACTATTTTGAGCTTTTCCAGTTAACATTTTATTATTGACTTCTAGTTTAATTCCATTGTGGTCTAAGAGCAGACATTGTTAAGATTTCTATTTTTTTAAATTTGTCTAGTTATATTTTATGACCCACAATGTGGTCTATCTCAGTGAGTGTTTCACGTGAGCTTGAGAAGAATGTGTATTCTTCTGATGTTGCATGAAATAATCTATAAACTATGTCCAGTGAGTTATGGTGGTGTTGAGTTCAACTATGTCTTTACTGATTTTCTGCTTGCTGAATCTGTCCCTTTCCGATAAAGGGGTGTTGGCATCCAACTATAATAGTGGATTCATCTATTATTTCTCTTGCAGTTCTATCAACTTTTGCCTCACATAGTTTGATGCTCTGTTGTTAAGTATATACACATTAAGGGTCATTATGTCTTCTTAGAGAATTAACCCCTCCATCCTTATGTAATGACCTTCTTTGTCCCTGATAACTTTCCTTACTTTGAAATCTGCCCTGTCTGATATTAATATAGTTATTCCTGCTTTCTTTTGGTTAGCATTAGCATGTTATATTTTTTCCATCCATCTATTAACTTTTTTAATCTATGTATGTCTTTATATTTAAAATGGGTTTCCTATAGACAACATACTGTTGGATTTTGCTTTTTGATCCACTATGACAATCTCTGTCTTTTAATTGGTGCATTTAGACCAATGTTCAAAATGTTCAAAAGATTTGGATTAATATCTACCACACCTATTACTGTTTTCTATGAGTTGACCTTGTTGTGTGTTCCTGTTTTTGTCTTCCATTCTTTTCCTGCCTTTTATGGTTTAGTCGAACTTTTTTTTTTACATTTTCCTACAATTTTTTAGCTTACAGTTTACTTCTTTTGTTAGTTTTTTAAATGGTTGCCCTAGAGTTTATCATATACATTTACAGCTTATCAATAACACTATACCACTTTACAGGTTGTATCTTATAATTTTAAAGATCCTAATTTTTCCCTCCTTCCCTGTATATATAAGCATGCATACTTGAAACGCTGTTGCTATTAGTATTTAGCTATCTATTAGAACAACTTAAAATAGAAAAACAAAAGTGTTTACTTTTGCTTAAATCTTCAGTGATCTTTCTTTCTTTATGTAGATCTGAGTTTCTGATCCATATTATTTTCCTCTCTCTGAAGAACTTTTAATATTAAGTGCAAGACAGGTCTACTGGCAACAAATTTCCTAGTATTTATTAAACCAGGATTCTTCCTGTATCCTGTAAGTTTTATGGGATTAAATATATGGATAAAGCATGCCTGCATGGTTATAATTTGTCACTTCCATACCCATCATTTTTTGAGAGCTGTACCCACCTAATGAATCTAGAATGTGATATGTGGGATTTGGAGACCAGGTAGTAATATGTTTTTGTGGGAGAAAAATGGCTACTCTGCTTTTTCATTTGCTATAGACTTTGAATTTTTGGATAAACTGCAGACAGAAATAGAGAGACAAAGTAAATTTCTACCTACTTGATGTTGGTGTAGCATTGTGGACCTACGAATTTCACTTTCATTCTACTGGCATTGGGGTTAATGGAAATTTCCCTAGATACCATTTGAAACAGGAAGCCTGTCTTCAGTTCTCAGCAAACAATCTCTTTGGCAGTGGCTTCTTGACCTTAAGTCTGTTTATCTTATTACAAGACAAATTTGTGCTGCCCCTTTGAAATCATCTTCTAATAAAGAAACTAAGCACTACAACCAGCTCACAATGGTAAAACACAAATCAGTTTCATTTAACAGCAGTGTTGTTGAAATTGGTAAATTCCCGGGGAGAAAGGAATCTTTTGTCCCCTTCAAGATTTTTTTTCTTATTTTGATTAATACCTTACCTAAATATCCAGAGTAAGGGCAGAAGCGAGGACATCCAAGAAGTGTTGTTTAAATGCCAGTAGATAAGGAACTTCTATTAATTATGTTTAGGTTACCATTCTGCCATTTTCAGGACTCAATGCAAGCAGAATTGACTGAAATGGTCCTCTAAGTCCAGTCCAAATATCTCAAATGATGAAGGATCTTGTAGGGATATGGATAAGGTGATGCTAATCTAAGGATGGATTCTGTGAACATGACTCCAAAGAGCTGATCAGGGAATTAAAAACTACCCAGCTATCAAGCAGAAGGGTGCTGACAACTGGTGGTTGCAGAACTTCAGAAAGGCAGGTAATTATCAACATGGATGAGGGGTTTCACTAAGCACAGGGAACTGGGTAATCAAAGTGGAGACTGGGAACTGAGACCAGAGCATCAGAACGAGAAGGGCTCCAGCACAATCCTGATTCCAAGATCTCCCAAAGAGTAATTAATCTGGGATCAAGATCATCCCAGACTGAAGGTTTAGCCTCTATTTTATTTAGAGTTTTTTTTTTTACATCGTTATTGGAGTATAATTGCTTTACAAAGGTGTGTTAGTTTCTGCTTTATAACAAAGTGAATTAGTTATACATATACATATGTTCCCATGTCTCTTCCCTCTTGGGAATTTAGAGGAATATGGATGTCAGCAGACAGAAGATTAATGAGCACCCTCATCTTTTAACTTTTAACCACCTTTACTAAGTGACTACAAAATACACCTTCAAATTCTTGCATTGAAGTTCTATCTAGTACTTAATTTCTAATACATTGCTTTTTTTTGATATAGTAAATTTTGTTTTGCTTTCTAAAGTCCCCTCATACTTGCAGACTCTTTCATTTCAGTTTTGTAGCCGGACTTTAATTTCTTTAGTCAAAGATTTTGGCAGCTATAAATGCAAGAACAGCTCAAAGAAACCTGTCTTCCATAAAGGCCTAAGAAAAATAAAGAGAATATGATAGGAGACCTGGGGCGGTAGGGGGCAGAGCGAGTGTCTTTACAGCAGAGATGCAAGTTTCTGCCAAATAGGGAAAAGGGAGGGCTTTCAATCTCTGTATCTGAGTCTAGAGCACTACGCCAAGGCAGTGCCTGTGAGGTATCCAGCCTCAGAGAGACGCTGTTCTCCACTGGAATCCAGGAGCTGTTCTCTAACTAGTAGAACTCATGAACTCTGTTGTCAAAATCGTTTCGCACTAACAGATTTATCTCCTTCTTTACCTCTGTTCAGCATTCATATTCCCAGGGGAAGTCTGGCTGATTCAGTAGAGACCACATTCTCATCAATGGCTGAGACTGGAAGGAGGGTGTAATGGTAGACATTTCCACTAATGCTCACTGCATCTCCATGCCTGGCTCATCACTTGACATATAGCTAGTGCTCAAAAAATGATTGTTGAATTTAAATATTCTAAACGACCAATTTCTTTTGATTGAAGTCACATGTTGGTAAACAGTTAAACTGTTCTTAAGACCCTATATGTCTGTTCTTTCAAATTCTTTTCAAATTCTTCTATACATCTGTTTTTGTTAGAAACCTATGTTTGAACAATTATTATTTCTATTCCTTCTATAGTCTCTAAAGTTATCTAGTTATGTTTTCCTCTGAAATGTCTTCTTCCCTCTCTTGGTCATGCTTGAGTGTACTTGTCAGTCCTTCATGTTGTGTACTGCTTAGGAATTCCTGTCTCACCAGAAACAGTACCTGAATGAAACTGTATCTGAGCTTGACCACAAATCAATTCCTTTCCTCTTATTCTTGCTAACTTAAATATCAATCCATGTCAAAACAATATCCAGGACTCATTCATTAATATGTAATTGTTATTTTATATGACTTTAAGCATAGAAACATCCTCTTGGTTCACTAACTCATCCCTTTGTCAGTCATGTGGCCAGATGTCAAATAAACTAACTCCGTGACAGTGTATCTGCTCTTTTTTTTTTTTTTAACACTTTGAAGACCAATCCAGTTCAACTAAATCATTAGCCTATTGCATGTCATCTAGATCATTATCCAACTAAAAAGTATTTTGGGGAACAGTATGTATTCTAAAGTAGCAGTGATTGGAAGCACTATGTTATATGCTGAAAAATTCTACATGAGTGGTTGGCTGTTAAACAAAAAGCTGGAACATGGGCAGAGTACAAATACAGCAAACCTATATATAAGATTCAGGCTTGATGAGCTACTGACTTCCAGACACTAATAAATTATTTTCTAAATCCAACTCCCTAATGAAAAAAAAGAGAGCTCCTTGGATAAATGGCTGATTTGGAGACTAGAACAGAGAATATACCAAAATACAAGATGAGCATGGACTGCCTTGTGATACCAAAAAGAAAGGAATACTTACTTACTTAATTAATTAATAAGATAAAAGAAGGATGGGGCATGTCAAAGTGACACAGTTGCCAATCTCCCAATGGCTAAACCTGGAACAATTTGAGCACTGAAAGAAATAACAATAATATCAGATTATAACACAAAGAATAAGTACTTATGAGCCTCTAATAATAAGATAAAAGAGTAAATGAATAACTAAATAAATGAAAAGAGACAACTCTTATGGAAAATTCCAATTAATAAGTACAGAAGGTATGCAGGAAATAGAAAACCCACCATTAGAAAATCACAGAATAATTTCTGCATGCAAGAACTCCCCTTATCTGCCTAAAGATGGATCCTCCAAAAGGAACTCAAATGTCATAAATCCCTTCCCAGGAGTTTCACCAACCAGGGAAGTTTGATTCATCGCAAACTAGGAGGCTAAAAGTTGATACCACATCCAGACAAATTTGTCACAAACTATCATACCTCCCATCTATTCTTCTAAGGGCCCTTTCATCTTTCCTAAAAATCATTTACTCTCGGGCTTCCCTGGTGGCGCAGTGGTTGAGAATCTGCCTGCTAATGCAGGGGACACGGGTTCGAGCCCTGGTCTGGGAAGATCCCACATGCTGCGGAGCAACTAGGCCCGTGAGCCACAACTACTGAGCCTGCGCGTCTGGAGCTTGTGCTCCGCAACAAGAGAGGTCACGATAGTGAGAGGTCCGCGCACTGCGATGAAGAGTGGCCCCTGCTTGCCACAACTAGAGAAAGCCCTTGCACTGAAACGAAGACCCAACACAGCAAAAATAAATAAATAAATTACTAAAACTCCTACCCCCAACATCTAAAAAAAAAAAAGCGTGACCAGCAAAAAAACAACAACAAAAAAATCATTTACTCTCTCTTAAGTTGCCTACATCCCTCCTCATCTGCCCTATTAAGATGGTATATAAGCTCTCAAATTTTATTTATTTGGGTATTCATATTTTTCCTGTGTGCCTCTCCTTATATAATATTGCAAAGTAATAAATTTTAATATCTTTTCTTTGTTAATCTGCCTGTTGTCAATTTATTTCATAGACACAGCTATCAAACCTAGGAAGGGAAAGGGAAAGTCTTTCCTCTCCTACACTGCACACCCCTATTAAAAGACAAAGATTTTCAGAATGGCTCTTAATAAGACCCAATCTGAGCTGTTTACAAGAAATACACCATAAATGTAAGGACACAGATAGCTTCAAAAAAAGTATGGAAAAGGAAGTACCATGAAAACATTAACCAAACACTGACGTGGCTATAATAATTTCAAACAAAATAGATTTTAAGACAAAAAGTATTAAAGAAAGTGAAATTTCATAATGGTTAAAGGGTCAACTCAACAGGAAGAAATAACAATCCTGAATTTGTAAGTACCTAATAACATGGCTTCAAAATACTCGGTATCAAAAGCTGAGGGACCCAAGAGAAGAAATTGACAAATTCTTAATCAGAGTTGGAGGTTTCAACACACCTCTGTCAGTAAGTAATAGAACAATCAAATAAAAATCAATAAGATTATAATGAATTTAAACATTATTTACCAACCCCATCTAATACGTGTTTAGAACACTACACCCAACATTCTTTTAAACAAACTTAAGTGTACATGGAACATTTAGAAAAGAAAAGGAAGAGAAGAAGGAGGAGGAGAAAAAAGAAAGGAAGAGGGAAGGAAGGGAGGGAGGGAGGAAAAGAAAAAAAAGAAAGAGCACAGAAGTCATATTATTAAAAATATTAACTTTATCACTGACAAAACTAGATTGTAGAACATAGCTTGACCTGTGGTCAAAAGCAAGCTTCTAAATAATTTGTCCCCACAGAGTACATGGGCAACGGCATGCTGTCTCCTTTAAGAAAAAGAGCTGCCTCAACAAGCTTATGGTAGGAAGTAGTAAAGAATATTGGATACTGTAGACAGGCTGCTCCAAAGTGAAAAAAGAAGAGTCTATGCCATGTATGTGCAGACCAAACCCTTTTCCTAATTTCAAATTGTTCAGTGAAGTATGGACCCTACTTCCTAAAGCCTACAAACAGAAGTTCCTATTTTAGGGTAACAGATAAAAACTCATGGAAAACAAGAAGATGTTTACTAATAACTACAAGGAAGAGCTGACAATATCTCACTTGAAGCATCAGCATTTTTCAGCTCCTCCACAATTCAAAGAGGTAATCATTAGAGCTAAGAGAGGTTCTGTTAAAACCTTGCAATGCTGTAGTATGTTTGCTGGGTTAAGAAGCACAAACACCAAAACTCCCTTAAGCCGTAAATCTAAAAGAGGATTCCACCAACTCAGGAGCAGAGCAAACAGGTCGAGTGTAATCTACAAATTTTTCTTGATACCTCAACAGAAAACTTTGAGCCAGTTAAAAATCTTTCCCCTCTCAAAGGAATTTAAGTATTTATATTCAAAATAAACTATAAAAAGGAGGCATAGAGCAGATTTATGAAAATGTCTTCACATAAAATAAGAAATTTAAAGAAATGTTAGCTTTCTCTCCTTCAATAAGATACAAAAGACATGTTGTCCATGAGACAGGAGCAGAAAAACATGTATAGGAATAAAACATCTATTAAAACGGGTACAAATAGCAGTTAAACTTACATTCTAGGCATAAGGTACTTTTATAGTGATTTATGAACTCAATTCTCTCAACAGCTGCATGAAATAGATACTACTCCTCCTAGTTTTGCAGATGTAGAAAGTGAAGAACAGACGATTTAGGTAACTTGTCCAAGACTATACAAAAGTGAGTTCACAGAACTAGGATTCAAACCCAGAGATTCTGGCTCCAGAAGCCAAACACCTAACACCAGAGCACTTGGATATGGTTCCCAATTTGGCTACTGCGAATAGTGCTGCTATGAAGGCTCGTGTCCAAGAATCTGCCTGTGTCCATTTTTCAGTTCTTTGGGGTACATACTTAGGAGTGGAATTGTTGGGTCACATGGGAATTCCGTGTTTAACTTTCTGAGGAGCTGCTCCTTTCCCTTCTTTATGAGCCACCCTTTTCCATTCCTTCCTCCTCAGGGACTAATCCAACGATCCCAGTAGAAAATATAGAAGATTTTGGATTTCTAAGAAACTAAAACGTCCAAAGCAAAATTAAAACCCCCTTTAGAGTTAGATTAGAACTGAAACTCCATAAAATTAAGGAAGTACTAATACTCTCTCACTTTTGTTCAGTGCTTACTAAATGCCAAACATTGCTCTACTTACTTTCACTTATTTATATATGTAATCTTCACAATAGTACTACAAGGTACGTATTACTATTATCCTCATTTCACAGTTAAGGAATCAAAGCAACACAGAAGATAAATAATTTGCCAAAGAATACACAGCTAGTAAATGGGAAAATTTGTATCAAAGCAGGTTTATATCCCAGGTCTAAGTATCAATATATACCCACCATGTTTTATGATTCAAGTAAAATGTAAATATTATTGAATTTCTGGAATTTGGCAGGTGAGAATTCCTCTTATTATTATAAATTGGGTTTACTTAATTTCCTCAAAGTATTATTTCAAAGTTGAATTATAATCTTACCTTTCTATTAATAATTTTTACATGCTTTTGACCTATAAGTCACAGTCTCAAGAAGATGTATTCTTCTGTTCTGTTATAGAACAGAAGAATATATTTACAAATTAAATATTCTTTAAAATCAAACTATTCTATGTTTTCCTAAGTGGAGGGAAGGTTCATGGTTGTAACACTAATTTCCACTCTTACTGAATTCAAGCTAAACAAGGTAGAGATGATCACTCATTGTTTTTAGTATGAGAAATATTGTTTTCTGACTTTTCTAAGAATTTTTACTTGCTTTTTAGCAAAATAAATTATTGAATGAATAATTGATGACCAAACTTCTTGCGATTTAGAATCCATTTTTCAGTAGACAAAAGTTTCAGTGAGTATATTGTTAAAGGTATTTTCCATCCAAATCACTCTCAGACCCACAAGGATATGCTCAGCTTTTTTTGGGGGGGGGGGGTGTTGGGGGGAGAGGGGGTATTTCATTATTTTCTTTTTTAATTTGAGACTGTGATTATTGAGAAATCCCAACAAATTCCCCATTTGTAGAAAAGTAGATAAGTTAGATGGAGATTCTCTTAGATGGAAATTGTTTGGATATGAAAAATTGCTGACGTTTATCACGGAATAATCATCCCCAGAAAGATGGATCCAAGAATACCATCTAGTGTTTTCCAGGCAAAGCCACTTTTGAAAACAAGCCCAACTGTTCTTATCTAAAGACAGCTTCCTGAAGAATTTGTGTTTAATCTCACATTGTTTATTGTTTCAGAAAATGATTTGCATTTTTATCAAAGTAGAGTTAAGAAACGAGCATTCATTCAATGTCTGCTTGTGAATAAAAAGTATGTATTTCAAAACGGAACAAAGATTTGCAGAAAGCAGAACTAAATGAAAACAATGTAGTTTGACTCAGAATGTCTAGATTTGTTCCTGTTTAGCTTTATTTCTGTCAGACAGAATATTTGAATGAATCTCAAATATTGTATAGGTCTCTGGGAAACAAAGGATGCATTTGATCACAGAAATCGTATGTTGTTTTATTCCTAATTAATTTAATCTTTTGTTAAGAATTTTATCCCCCTTTTCAGGAAGGGGATGAGATTTTACTTACAATTAACTGCTATAATATTCTGAAATAATCTTATAGCTTCTCTCTGAATAATTGATTATTCACATGAAGAATTCTTCCAACCCACATCCCACTGTTTGCTGCTGAAGAGTACTGTGGTCACGTGGAGACATGAAATTATCTCCTTTAATGGCTATAGGAATGACAGCATAGCTCACAACTGAAGGGAGTTGTGTCAAATCCTCCCTCAAACATCATGTAAATTTTCAATTATTAATAAATGTTACACATTCTTCACATTCTTTTTGACATTTAATTTATGTCAAAAAATCTTTGGAAATCTTGAACAGAAATTTTGTGTTTGTTTGCTTTATGCGCTGGGTTTCATTTCCACTAAAGTTCCATTAACAGGAGGCAAACTGCTGAACGGCTTTGGAAGTAGATTTGTGAAAGCTAACTTTTCAACTGAGAGAAATCTCCCTGGGGATATATCACAAAGACACAGAAACTTTAATAGCATTTTGTTTTTCTCAGCACATCTCCAGATTTTTAACGTGTCTGAATTTAATGCACTAGAAACAAGCATATGCTGTCTTAACTAAAATCTCCTCTTGTATCTAAAAAAAATCTACCACAAAAATACTAGCTATTGATATGTTTATATATAAGGAGAAAAAAACCAAAATAATAAACAAGACACAATCACAGCACAATCTGCAAAAGCAGAAGGCTATTGCTCCTTTACGGGAAATCACATCTAATGGATATTTCTGAGCATGTATTTTTTTTCATCTTCGTTTGCCTCTGCAGATCAAATTCTACCATCATACAGCGTGCATTCAAGTGAAATATAATATTTCTGAATTTATCTTTACCAGCTAATGCTTTATCCAAATGCTGTAAGATAAATGTTACAATCCATTTGTAAAAATGGATCACTCAGGGAAAAGTTACTTTAAATCATCTCATAATCTAAAATTTCAGTAACAATAATTATGAATGGTCAGTAATAATAACTCTTCCTGGAAATGATGTTAAGACTTTTTGTCTACCCAATCAACTCACTACATCAATGTATATAAATTATACATTCTCTGAAAGTTCCTATAATACAGGTTTAAAAAGTGTTAAATTTCAAGTTTTCTTTTCATTGCAGCTAGACTTTAAGTGAATTACCAAAATGGGGTATTATTTGGGCACCAATATAAATCAGCACACATAAATAACATATTTAATTTGCTATGCCATTTAATATTAGAGAAATCAAATTTAGCCTTTGAGGAAAAAAACTTGCTATTATTTTTAATTCATCCATTTTCTTGCTGCAGAAATTAAAGTTTCTGCTTTCAGACATATATTAATTGAATTCCAGCTACACAGTATGTACTATGTCAGATACTTTTAAATGACAGAAAACGTGACAATATAAGACAGATTTGACGTACTATATTATAAGAGCCACATAAACTTTTGATGCAAGATACCAGACTGGGCAAATATGAGCTCCTGTCCTTCTCAATTTTCACTTTAAATAAAAACAGTGGTATATTCATACAATGGAATACTACACAGAAGTAAAAATGAAAACTATTGGTATATACAACAGCACAGGTGAGTCTTACAGGCATTGTGTTGATTAAAAGGAGTCAGTTACAAAAAGTCATGTAACTTATGATTCCATTCATACAAAGTTCAAGAAGAGATGAAACTGGTCTATAGCGGTAGAAGTCAGAAATGTGGCTAGAACACTTCAAATGTGGAAAGGTATTTTAATTAATTTAAATTTCATTAGCCACATGTGACTAGCAGCTACTGTATTGAACAGTACAGGGAGACAAGATAAATCTGAGGATATCTAGAATATACAGAGAAAAGATAAAAATATAAAATATATGAGAGAAACAAGACTCATGAAGGATGTAGTCGGTATTTTCAGCATTTATCTAATGGGAGTTAGATAAAGTAAAAGGGAATGAATGAATAAAAGGAAGCAAAGCATAAAATTAACCAGAGTAGACAAAAAGACACTGGTCATCAGACAAAAAGGGTCCAACACTTTAATAAAAGTGATTAATAAAAATGGGTTCATATCCTTATCTGTTTTTTGTTTTGTTTTTTAATTTTCAGAGTGCCAACACTACACAAAAGTACCTAAAGCTACCAAAAAGAGAAATCAGATTAACTACAATGGAATGAAAATAAGACCACTATCATACTTCTCTGCTGTAACACTTGCTCTCAGACTACAAAGCAACAATGAATTTAAAACAACTGAGGGAAAATAAAGAACCAAGCAAAAACTTGACTTTGAGTTCCAAATTCTATATACCCAGACACATTATAAATCAATGATGGGGAACAATAAAGAAATTTACAGACAAAAAAGAATTTAAAGTTTACCTCCCATGAAGTCCTTTTGAAACAATAGTTCAAGATATATTTCAACAAACTTTTCAAGCAATTCGAAAGAAAGAGGGTAAGCAGCTAGTCTGCAAACTATCTCATTATCATGTCTGGAGGACACTCTTGAGAGTGAAAGGAGGCAGGTGATCTGGTCCAATTGCATTGTAGACATGTAAATAAGAGACTTCTGTTAAACAAGCTAATAGTTATTATTAGGAGGAGAATCCTTATCTCAGGAATGCTTTGAGTGAGAAGTTCCTATTTAAAATTGCTTATGAACATAGAACCCATGGATTTACAAGGCATGGCTACCTCGAAAATATGAACATATATTCATAGGCAAAGAATGCATTTCTGTTGACTTATCTTTAATTTCACTGGCTTTTTCCTGAGCTGTGTCAAGTCTACTGGTGAGCCCGTCAGGGGCAGTTTTCATATCTGTTATCAAAGCTTCATTTCTAGCATTTTCATGTGTCTCTTCCTTATTGTTTGTATTTATCTGCTAAAATATCCTATATGTCTTTTCATTAGAACCTTTAACATATTAACCGGTTATTTTCAATTCCCTGTCCAATAATTCCAACATCCGGGGTATCTCTGAGTCTTCCTAGAATTAACTTTGTCTCTTGACAGTGACGGTTTTTTCCCCTCGATTTTGTGTGTGTGTGTGTGTGTGTGTGTGTGTGTGTGTGTGTTCTACTTTTTTATTGATTTCCAGATACAGTGTGCAGAATGGTGGAGATGGGTGTAAGCAGTATGTATGCCTGGGGATGAGCACATATTTTCTTCTGTTAGACCATTATTGTGGGAGGTTGAGTAAACCTACTCAGGAATTGAGCTCAGTTTGGATTTTGTTATTGCAATGGTTCACTACTCTCTTTAAAGTTCTGTTTGTTCTTAGGTTGGGAGTGGCTTGCTGGTGGGTTTTCCTCAATGTTTCTGCTCCACTTTAAGTTTTAGGGCTTTCCTGTGCACCTGCATCTTAAAGAGGATATCTCGACACTTCTCCCCCAGGAACAGTCTGCTGTTTCTGTTTCTTGGAGCTTGAGGTATTGTGGTTGTGAGCTGGGGATGGGGTTCTCTATTGTCCTGATTCAGCATCAGTTTAAGCGGCCCTTGTGTCCTGAGTCTTAAAGTTTATGTTTTCTCAGTGACCTTGCCCCGAACTCAGTGACAGGAAAACTAATGGGCGAGGCTCTTCTGAGAACAGTTTTCTACCCCTACCCTATAGATAAAGGGTTTTTGTTTGTTTTTAATTCTACCCTTCTCCCACCTGCCATGGAGACATCTCCTTGTACTGGGGCAACTGCTATTACCCCTAATATCTTACGACACTTTTTCTTAGGTGAGAGGAGACCAGGAGAGGCTTTATGCCTTTCCCACAGTGGTGGCTGCACCTCTTCTCCAGGGCTCTGACTTACCAATGATTAAACTATCTACTACCTTCCCTGCCAGCAATGGTTTTTTTATCGGCACACAGTGAGAAGGTCTGTGGAGAAAAGCCAACAAGGGAGTGTCTGTGGCTTCCAGGGCCTCGACTCCTACTACTCATCCTTTGGAAATTCATTAAAAAATCATAGCTGAATTCTTCTTTCCCACTTGGATGGTAGTCCTGTCTTCTGCCCGTGCTCTCACACAGGTGAATGCATGCTCATTTCCCACCTCTCCTCAGGGGTACCTGACTTTCCTCAGATTCCAAGCTACTTGGTTTTCCTGCAACATCAGTCCTCTATTGGGTCAGAGAAAAGTTATGATTTTTTAGACTCATATGGCTTTTTCTTGCCATAGGCTACAGGTGTACTCTTTTAAAATTTTTACATCTTAGGAGAATTCAATGCCCTGGAATTTTTTTAGGGTGCATCATCCTCTTTAAATCTACGTCTAAGTTTCCTGATATGTCCATACAAGAAACTATACAGGTGTGTTCTTTACTATTCAGTCATTTAGGGCCCATGCCTGACCATACGGCAGAGCCTTTGATCAAAGCACAACAGTCTATGAATATCCCAACACTCCCTTGAGCCTAACCCTCCATTGCTAAATAGATGCACCGCTACCCTTGTGCAAATTTGCACTTACCTCACTCATCAATGTTTTACAAAACAGCAATGTGCCCTTCAGTCTGAATCCTCAGTCTAGAAACTCCTTTCAATGGACCAGGAAAACAACTTTTCCCCAGCTAGAAGAGAGAATCATAAGATTCAGACCACATAGTGTTGCTTGTAGGGCTTTATTTTTGATTCTACATTCAGTGAAGCAACTGCTAACATAAGCTTTCTAGTCTTTCTGAGCCCCAGCCCCCCTTAGCATTCTTCTAATGTATACCATTTCCACTTTGTGCGCGAGCTTTGCTGTGCTGTACTCTCCCTATTTGAATGTCTCTTTGATATTGCTCAAGGCATTATCTGTATTTGTATTCTCAAACTTTTCTGACGATCCTCAGGGGTAGGAATGATTTCAGCCAGTACTCAGTAGCAATCTCACTCTCCTCTCTTAAATGGTATATAACGTAAACTCAGTTTTTGAGCCATACCATAAGAGAAGTTCACTGAATAGCATTATTCAGTTTCTGAAAATCCCTTCAATCTGCATATGCACTAGTTATAGACACTTCAAATATTATCTGAGAAGACAGATCATAAGTACCTAGTAAAAATGTCTGTTCCACCACCCTCGATATATCTGTAGCATTTGTTTCTGCTAAAGCCGCACTCAAATTCAGATTTCTTCCTGGTGAATTTATAGATTGGGCCAATAGGATTGATGTATAAATATGACTCCACTAAAACCCAAATAGTCCGGCTAGTTCCTAAGCTTCTCGTCTGTTGTCTGTGAATGGGAATGCTAATAATTTATTTCTCACAGTAGTAGGACTACCTCTGGTTGCTCCAGGTCATGTAATTCTTAGGAATTTCACAGGTTGGGCTGGACCTTAAGTCTTAGCTGGTTTATCAGCCAACCCCTGTTTTTCATCTGGATGACTCTGATCTTTAATTCATTCCGATCTTCTTTCTGTAGATAGGTGATTATTATGAGATCATCGCACAGACTGATTTTTAACTCCAAGCCCCTCACAAGAATATGGAAATATGCTAGTAAATTTAAGAATTCTTGTCTCAGTGCAATGGATGAATACTGACTGACATTCCACGAGAGTATATATTGTGACTGGCTAGATTCCCAAATTGGAATGGCCATAATGGCATACCATCACCCTTGATCTGCACTTCCTTTATAGTCTTTACAATATCAGTTACAACTGAAGCGATCAAAAACACAACCTCACTTAATCCTTGGTACTCCAGGAACCATTTGTTTTATGCACTGGCCAGACAAGACTTTTTTAAGGGGGGTTAAGGGGGCTCAAAACTCCCATTTTGACCATTTCCTTAATCAGAACAACAATCTCTTGTTGCCTTCATGGGATTCTGTATTTACTCTATACCACCAAAGAGGTCTTCAGCCACATTTTCCAGCTGAAATTTTACCCCTAACCTTATTTCTTATGCCTTTTGGAGGCTTCTCTCTCTCCCCGCCATAGGGATTCCTAGATAGTTATCTCCCATTATCTAGTGACTCTAAGAAGTTTGTGCATCACCACTAGGCCACTTCATCCAAACCACTGCAAAATGCCTAAGACTCTTTATGTGACACGGCTTGGGATGTTTCAGTTTTAAGAACCTTTTTTCTTTTAATTCTTAGAAATTTACCTTTTTTTTTCTCTCTCTCTCTCAAAAACTCTTATTATCTATATATTTGGACTTATTCTATTTTCCATATTTCTCAGCTGTTCTATCACATTTGTTTCTTTCTAGAAAAATAAGTACTTCTATACTATCTTACAATTGAATTCACTCTTCAGCTATATCCATTTCTTATTCAATCCAGTATTATTCTTATTTCAACTATTAACTTTTTCATACCTAGTATTTCTACTTGATTGTTTTTTCATCACATCTTGTTCTTGTTCCATACTGAAATATCTTCCCCTGTTCCTGTTTGCACATTTATTATGTTTATTTCAAATTCTGACTCATTAGTTTTAATACTTTTGCTAATATGTTGACCAATTTATAGTTTTTAATTTTAAAACATTATATTCCTAGAGTTTTTTTTAAAGAAAGTATATCATTATTCTGGCTTTTATTATTATTATTATTAAATTTGGCTTATCCCTGAAGGTTACCTGTTAATATGATTGAGGAAGGGCAGCAGAAAGAGCCTTGATCAGTGCTCTGAGGTCTAGTGTAGATGAAGAGGTGAGTCATTACCATAAGCCAGAATTAATCACTCTCATTTGGTTTCACCACACCAAGCAGCTTTTCAGGTCCATGCTCTACTTTCAAACACCAAAGAAAAGGTAGTCTCCCTAGATTGTCATTCATCAGCTCTGGAAGTTTGGAGAGAAATGGCTGAAAGAGATAAATTCAAAGCTGGTCAGTTCTCATAGGTTTCCCAACTCTTCACCCCATCAGGTTTTGCTCTGCCTTGATTTTATCCCTGAGAACACTTCCGGTGGGGGGGTGTGGGCCGATCGACGTCGTGGCTTTCAGAGGTTTGGATGACCATTGTCTAATTCTGCAACAAGAAGGAAGGCAAGGTGGGGAGGGCCACAAGGACACTATTTAAACTGCCCTTTCCTGATTTATGCCTTAGCAGCTAAGCCAAAAGCCCTTTGCTGCAGTCTACAGTCATCTACCTGCCTTGCCACACTCCAATTCTAAGTAGCCACCTTTTTTTTCTAGGTATTTCTCACACTTTTATGAATCCATATTGCATTTCCCTCTATAGTTTCCCTAGAGTTGATCTGCGGGAGAGAGGTAGCCATTTGTGCTAATTTTCAGTCTTGGCATAAATTGGAAACTTTCTCCTACAAGCGGGTTAATGAACAGGAAACAGAAGACATCACTGTAACAGATTCAAAGCAGAGTACAGAATAGTCGTCTGCGATGTATAAGATCAGGATTCTGGAAGGAATCTCAAGCATCTTCTAATTCTACATTGACTGCCCTGATGGAATACATTTAAGCTGTTATTTCATTTAACAATATGCTCTCAAGTGAATAGTCTAGCTAGTTTAAAGTGTTGAAAAAATTGAAAGTTTTGTAGTTTAAATTAATTTAAAATTTGATTTAATACTTGACTTAAAATGATAAGTTCTAATAATTAATGAAAAATTTTTATTTAAATACAAGTAAACTTAAAACTAGATATAGACTGCAATGTTCTAAGAAAGATAACTGAATTCCTATTTTGAGCTGGGTTCATATATATTGAAAATTTGTGTTATAGTTGCCTGAATCCACTATGCCAACAAAATATCTGACTTTCCCAGCTAGTCACTTATACCTCCCTGGAAATTTCTCAGAAGAGAAAGTTAATAGTGAGGTGATGGAGGAAATGCTGTCATGTATTCATAGATGGGAAATAGTTTTCCCTCTCTCAAGTCATACTATACCTACAGCAGATTTTGCAGTTATACCTATTTTAATAATTTTACAATATTGAGTTGCCTGAGTCAGAAAGGTCAAAGGAATTCCCAAGTAAGGCCCTCTATTCCCAATGATAACCATTTTACTCCTACCCTAAATTCCCAAATATTTAAGGCACAGAGCCAGTGGCATAACTGTGCATATTTAACATCCAGACTGGGTCATTTATATATATATATATATATATATATATATATATAACTTTACTTATTTTTAGCTGCATTGGGTCTTCGCTGCTGTGCGCAGGCTTTCTCTAGTTGCGGCAAGCAGGGGCTACTCTTCATTGTGGTGCCCGCGGGCTTCTCATTGTGGTGGCTCCTCTTGTTGCAGAGCACGGGCTTCAGAGCACAGGCTCAGTAGTTGTGACGTGCGGGCTTCGTTGCTCCATGGCATGTGGGATCTGCCTGGACCAGGGCTCGAACCCGTGACCCCTGCATTGGCAGGCAGATTCTTAACCACTGCGCCACAGGGAAGCCCCAGACTGGATCATTCTTAACAGACTCTTCTGTAAAACACAAGTAATGGCAGTAATATCAGGAAATGAAACTATACAGGAAATGTTAATAACATTACACATTTCAAAAGTGATAAAGACATTGTTTCAATCATCTCCTCTTTTTATTTTTTAGAATGTTTCTTTGGATCCTTTGATTCAAATTCCTTTATGAGAGTCAAAATAATTATGAATCAGTTGCTGGCTCTCGTAAATAATACAAAAAATCCCTTAGTTGTTTTTCAAGTAGTTTTTCTCTTCCTATTCTATTTCTTCATCTATATTTGTATTAGCACTTGTAAAGGAGCCTAATGTATTTATGATTGAGTGTATGTGTTTATTAGAAATTATGAAAATAGGATAATACATTCAGTATCTGTTCACTCAGAGTAAGCCTAAAGTGGAAGAGATAAAGAATGCCATTAGCCAAATAGAAACTGTCTTAAAGATATAATATCCAAGGGAATGACGATGGCAGCATAATATGAAACTCTAAATCTTTAGTGACCTGATTAGGTGATAGGGCTTGAATCCATAGTGGTATGCATCACGATAAAATAATGCAAATTACAGAAGAAAAAACAGAGAGTTACATCAGAAAATTGCTGAAATTATTTCTGTTTAAACATCTTTTTTCAGAGAGGTGTAATTTATCATGAAGTGAATGGAATAACATTTGACAAGAAGAACTGCTGGGAATAGATTAGGTTAAATTGCTGTGTTACAGTAGTTCACGTTCTTGAATTGGCTACAAGTTTCTTTGCTAAATTCAAGCCATGTGCTATTTCCTATACCGCTTAGCCTGTAAAATTTAGGTGTTGACTAAAAATGCAGTAATGAAAAGAAATTTTTAAAATTGGCATTACTTTATGTGATAAAATTATTTCTAGAAATTAATATATTATACATTCAAATTGGCTGTATTTATTCTAGTTGACCCTAATATTCTATTATTGTGCTACTTGCAGAGAATGTAAAGGTTCAATGTGAATGTAAACATAAAGAAATCCTATAAAGGACCGTCTGGCTTTGGTGATCCGTTATTAAACAGGAACATCTCTGGGGCTACTGGCCTTGAACAATCAATCACAATAGAGCCGCTCCACAACCACTGAATAGCCATTAATTATGAATCATTATGTCTATACTATAGCTTGACCACCTTCTAGGTTGCCTCTTTACCAGGTGACTTGACTTAGCCAATGAACGACAGTAGAGGTGGCATGAGTCACTTCCACGCAGAATGTGGAAGAGGCTACTCATGTTTTTTCTCCCTCTCTGGTCCCTCTGCCATAAGAGCAGCACCAACCCATAAGAAGCTGCACATCAGCCTGGATTCTGGACTCAAGATATTGAAGATATTCAGTGCCGGCAGATCTTTAATAGACATTTACTATGAGCCAGAAAACTCTGTTGACCTATTTCCAGTTTGCAGTTACTGCAGCATAACTAAGCCTTAGATGAATAATCAAATGTCTACTTAAAAGACTAGAAAAAAATACATCAAAATGTTGGCAGTAACTATGTCCGATATTTTGAAAAGGTAGGGTCATCAGGAATCTTTTCACTTTTTGTATTTCTGCATTTAACCAACAATATCTATTTAAATATTGGAATCAAAATAGCCCTTTGTAAATACTATGAAGCCAAATACGTTTAATATGTTCGTACCTTGATGTTCTAATTCCAGCCCATTATGGGCATCTAGAAATCTATTGTGAGAAACAATACATCTATTCTTCCTATACAGACAGAATGAATTACATAATTTCAACCCTCAAAACTCTGGAAGTATAGACCTAACTATTGGTGTCAGAGTGGCCAAAAAAAAAGAATGCCACAAACCCTAAGCCCTTAACCAATTCAGTGTGCCACAAATATTTCATAGTCTGAATCAAGATGGTTGGTGGCTGGTAACAGGTATTATGATGCTAGTAATTCCTTCTGTAAAGTAAGTTATTTGCTGGCACTTAAACTTTACCAACCGATTTTTAGGGGGTATCTTACTCCAGAGTACCATCTGAACTAACCAGACCAGCCCCATAGCAGTTGCAGCCAGGAAACACGTTTCTGGCTCAGTCCACTGATCTCCCCAACTGCATTTCTATTCCTTAAAACTGCTTTGTTCTTCAGCCCCTAGAAATAGGAGCCTGCTTCTCACTGGTCCAGTTCTCTCAAGATCACACCAGAAACAGCCTAACTGGCTTTGATTCTTTTACTCCTAAGTTTAACAATTTTTTTTTTTTTGGTATTGAATTCCTTTGTTTTTACTAGTAAAGGTTAGAAACTCAAAAACAAAAGGACAAAAAGCATTTAATGAATTTTATAAGGATTAATGAATACCATGTCTCAAATAAGTGATACATATCTAAATATTTAACACTTTTCCATTTTGCTAATTTCTCTCTTTATTGGAGTGAGATCATCAATCATAACACTATTCTTTAAGAAACCTATCAATACCCAGACATTCTTCCCAAGAAAAACTGATTTAAGCAAAGATTTTAATATGGTTGCTTATTAAAACATTATTTGCTAACTTTAATAATTAAAAGATGAACAGACTAAATTGCTATTTCCAAAGTAAAAATGTTGCAATAATTAAAAATTATGTTCTTAAAAGTAGTTTTAAGAACATAATGCTCATGATATAATGTTAAACGAAAAATTATATTTGCAAATTATATAAAATTTGCATATTTTTCTCTTATTAATCTTTTTTCAGCTTAGTCTCCAAGGCCCAGTGGCAGATCTTAGGAGGGTAAAGGAAAACTAGTTTTTCCTTCTCTACACTACCTGTATTGACACCTAAGTGATCACACCAGTTCCACGGCTTTCAGTACAATTTATATTTATGATGACACTTATATTTGTGTATTTCTAAACTTGGCTCTCCTTGAGACATAGACACATATATCAAACTATTTTATATCTATATTTGAATATTTAGTAAACATAACAATCTTGATTCTCATCACTTACGCAGTTTTCCTCATCTTAAGAGGTAGCAGTCTGTATCAGTTTCCTATTGCTGCTGTATCAAAATAATCATAAACAGTGGCTTAAAACAATACGAACTTCTTATAGTTCTGGAATGGGTTTCACTGGGCTAAAGTCAAGGTGTCAACAGGGCTACATCCTTTCTAGAAGAAAGTGAAACTGTTCCCTTGCATTTTCCAGCTTCTAGAAGCCTCCTACATGCCTTTTCTCTTGGCCTCTTCCTCCATACTCAAAGTCAGCATCATGGCAGCTTCAAATATCTCTGACTCTGACCCTCTTTCATCTTTTATGGACCCTTGTGATTACATCAGGGCCACCTAGGTAATCCAGGATATCTCCATCTCAAGATCCTTAACTTAATCACATGTTAAAGTCTCTCTTGCTGTGCACGGTATTATATTTACAGATTCCAGGGATTAGGACGTGGGCATCTTTGAGGGTCATTATTCTGTCTGTCACATACTCCATATCACATACGCCACCATTTATTTCTTCAAGTCTAATTCTGGGCATCATATTCTCAACAATTTGTTCTTTCCACAATGTTTGTGATAATAACTTTACTGAATAAGGTTTCAATATAAAAAGGCCTACCTCTGAGCTCTCCACTTCCTTTCATTGATCTATTTTTTCTTGTTCTTATACTAAATTCTACTTTTCTCCCTATTCGTATGACTTTATATTTTAACAACTTTATGCCAAGTTACTCCTTTTGAACTTCTTTCATAGTTGCCTTAATTACACATAGAATTTCACTCTTCCTGATAAACTTTAGAATAGTTTATAGTTTCCACAAAAAGTATCCAGCTGGGACTTTTATTAAGTGGCTTTTAATTGATAAGATTAATTTGGAGAAAATTCTCTCTATATAGATCCATTAAGAGGGTTCTAAAATTTTCTCTATAGAAGTATATGTAATATTTGTTATTTCTTAGCTACTTATATAGGTTTTGTTGATACTGTGAATGACACCCTACTATGTAATATATTTTGTGGTTGGTTATTGCAGTGAATAATGTTGATATTTATAGACTGATTTGTAGTAAATATCTTATTTAGGACTATTTCATGGCTGTTGTAGGTGACACAGGCAAATAATTTGATAGTCTTTTTATTATCCAGTTTTGGAATCCAATGTAAATTTATAAAACGAGTTGGGCAGTTTTCTCTCTTTTGCAATTTAATGGAATAACCCTTAAAATATAGAAAATATATCTTGTTATGAGCTAATTGTGTTCCCCCAAAATTCATATAGCAAAGCCCTAATCTCTAATATGACTTTATTTGGAGATGGAATCTTCAAAGAGGTAATTAAGATTGAGTGAGGCACTAACATGATAGAACTAGTGTCTTTATAAGAGAGACCCTGTGTGTGAGTGTGTGTGTGTGCATGTGTGTGCACAGAGAAAAGGCCATGGGAGGACACAAAGAGAAGACTGTCCACCTGCAAGCCAAGGAGAGAAGCCTGAGGGGGAAAACAATCCTGTTAATACCTCCATCTTGCACTTCTGGCCTCCAGAATTGTGAGAAATAAATTTTGGTTGATTAAGCCACCCAGTCTGTGAAATTTTTTATGGCAGCCTGAGCAGACTAATAGAGGTATTCCCTAAATATTTGGTAGAAAATTGGGGGTATTATATATTTGCCTAAAAATCCACTTATTTCGACTGGAGTTTCAACAATTTCTAGAAATACATCTATCACACAAGAATTTCACTGGTTATCTATTTGTTCATAGCACAATTTTACTATTTTTATCTCTATTTCTATCTCTGGTAATTTCCCCTAATTCTGCATTGCTCTGTCCTCTTCCTGAAACACACTTCCCTCAGATGTCCACTTGACTCACTTCCTCACTTCAGTCAAGTGTTTACTCAAATGTACTCCCTCATCGTGGCCTTCCTAGACCATCTATTTAGAACTGCAACTGTCAGCTGGCACTCGCTCCCCTTCCCTGCACTCATCATCCTCTAATATACTGCAGAGGTTTTTTTACTTTGAACTTTGTTTCTGCCCACTCTAGTTGAAGTTCTGTAAAGGTATGGAGTTTGGCCTGTTGTTTTTTTCTACTGCTACGTACGTACTACATAGAAGAGTGCCTGGCACAGTGTAAAGGCTCGGTAAATAATTGTTTGAATAAATAAATGAAAAAGTGAATCCTCCATTTTGTTTATTTGCATCTTTTCTCTTATTTTCCTTAACTAGTCAACTGGTAAGTGTGTCCATTTTACGCATCTTTCAAGGAACCAGCATTTGGGATTTTTTACTCACTTTTTAAAATTGTTCTTCCCTAATGGTTGATTTTTCATCTCTGCCTGTTTGGTAGGGAGAGGGTTCTATTTCTCCCTCCTTCCACACAAATCTAAGTTAAACACAATGACTTACTATTCCAAGCCTTTTGTTTTCATTGCCATCTATTATAGAGGAAGGAAAAATATCTTTTTCTATTATCATAGATTCTCTTACTAGAGTCCTGTGTGTTAGACTGACAAAAGAAAGATTAAAAAGAGAAAAACAAACAAGTTTATTAACATGTGCACACATACCCATGGGACCATTCCATAATGAGTAACTCAAACAGGTGGTAAGAACTTGGGCTTATTTAAGCATCTTAACAAAAGAACAATAAAATTTCAGACAAGTAGCAAGACAAAGGAAAAGGACTTTGATCTACTAGGGGAAGCAAACTGCAGGAAAGAAAATATATGTGGAAATTAATGGTAGTTACAGGCTAGTTTAGCAAGGTTTGTTACACAGAGTCTTCTGATGCTATCTCAAGGCTAATGATGGTTTGGAATTTTCTCCAGTAGAGGGAGGGAGCGGGACACCTGATAAAAAGGGGAAGGGGATACCTTTACAAATTTGTATCCTGCTTTTAGGCAAATAGGGGAGGACAGAGTTTTTTTTTTTTTATATTTGCTTCTTCTCAATTGCCTTCAGCTCAAAATAATCGTATGCCAGAGGGGCATATTTTGGGATGGCATTTTCTGCTATCCCTTACTAGATGAGCTTCATCTCTTAATAACCCATCATAATAAATGCTCTTAGCATCAGCCTGGACCTTAACTAATTCATCTGAACATTTATTGCAAAAAAAAAAAAAAAGTATAAACTATGTGGTAAAGTTTAAAATACTACCCTAGAAAACTGTTTCTGTGTTTTGATTCATGTTTTTTAGTATTTCTTTTTCTTTCTTTCGTGAACAACTATTCAAATAATAGCACCCAAGTGGGCTAACAGCTCTAATCAGGCTTGCACTTATTGCTTCTCTTTTCAAATTGATTAAATGGGGTTGAACTCATTTTACTACATTTAATTATTTAACTGTAGGTTTTCAGCCTATAGGTGTAAAAGGTCAAATGCTAAATTTGTACTTAAAGAGAGGAGTAATTGAAGTCCTTATATCAAGAAGGGATTTAATGATTGTTAATGACACAGTATTTACATGACTACTGTTGACTTCTTACCTCAAGATTTATTCCCTCAGGCTCTATTGTACTGTCATAGAGAGTTCTAGAGCTAAATGTTATACAGATGGAATGAAAACTTCGAATTCCAATCCATTTTAAAACTCTTCATTTGAATATCTATTATAAATCATGTATATTCACTGCCATGGTAGTAATTAGCTTAGCTTTATGCTGAGTTTTAATCTTTTTTCTTTAATCAAAATATACCTGTTTTATGGTTGTATGATGAAGAATATAAACTATGTCTATTGACAGCTAATTTTACAAGTAGGCTATTATTTTAAAACTTTTCAGTATAGAGTAAAAGAAAATATGCCTTACAGAAAAACAGCCAATAAAGCTGCCGTAAGCATAAACATGAAGAAAAGGCTTACATGCTTTTTATTTATTTTTTTTAGGATATTAGCTGTTGGATGCTGGTGAAGATCCACAGAGTTTATTTTCTTCGTGTGACAGGTTACATTAACTGAATTTTCTCTTAGGGAAGGTAGGATTCGAGCAAAGTATAAAAAAGATGATTGTACGTTCAAATAGGAGCTCTTTGGGTCATGATTAGAGCATTAAACTACTTATATTTCCTCTGATTTTGAGCCAAAGCAAAGTATTTACTTCATATAAACATATGGTTAGGCCTATGAAATATAAATGTGAATTACGACAGAAAATTTAATCTAACATGAGCCTATGCATTTCGTAAATTCATGTTGTTTTTACAGCACATAATTTGGTCGCTAGAAGTGACTATAGATTGTAATTAACTAATTCCTTAAAGATATGGAAAAGGACCAAAAAAATGACCAGAGAAAAATTGCATAGAGAGGAACCAGGAATCTTTTCTGGAGATTAAGAGTACTGAGTTTCCAGTCCAGTTTCCATCATTTAATGTTGGGTTACCCTGGGGAAGTCCCACTTATCTAAGTTTCTACATTAGATTTTTTTTTAAATATACAGATGATTAAGTGATTATCAAGATAAAATGAGTGGCAGAGAACTTTAATTTATTTAAATTATTTAAACGTAGTGACATATCTTATTGGTGAACTCATTTAATTTCAATCTTGTGAGGTAGGTAGTATTAACTTCCCCATTTTAAGATGAGAAACTGTGCATAGAGAAGAAACCTACCCAAGAGGCCATAACTGGTAGGAAGGAGAGTCATGATTCAAAACCAGTCTGCCAGGTTTCAAACCCAGGTTCTTAACCACTTAGATGCTACAGCCTATAGATTTGTAATAGGGAAGAACAAATCCAACTCCACATTGGATCTGTTCCTTTTACTTTAACCTTTGTATTCTACTGCTTTTGCTGCAAGTTAATCACTAAAGGGATGCTGCCTATAGCTTACAGTATACATAATGACTCATCTCCAGGAACACTGCCTCGTGTGACTGAGTGTTAGGCTAAAGTACCTTTGTTTAAACTCACAGGAAGCATCCTGATCACACCCACCTGTGAACGACTGCAGGCAAGAAGAAATTAACACATTCCCTCTGGAGTCTGGCTGGAACCAGGAAATATTTGCAACAACTTATGACCTTTTTTACTTTACCTCCTCACCTCCCCCTCTTTGCTTTATAAAAGAAACTAACATCCAAACCTGGGCAAGATGGTTTTTTGGGACTCTAGTCCACCTTTCTTCTCAGTCTGCTGGTTTTCCCAATAAAGTCGCTAATCCTTGCCCCAACAATTTGTCTCTCGATTTGATGGCCTGTAATGCAGCCAGCAGTGCGAGCTTGGAACAGATTGGGGAGGTCTATTACTAAGGGAAAGAACAAAAAAATGGGTGTGTGTATTTTAACTGTGGCTTCTGTTCTATCCTTTGAACTACAGCCATTTCATCTCCAGAATTATAATGGTCTCCTTGCCTTCTGGCTTTCATTTATTTCATTTTCCTAACATTTATCTCTCATATATCACCCTCCCCCCTTATAAAACTAACCTGTCTTCTGGTGGGCAAACTACAAACCATAGTTTTCTTGAACACATTAGGGACCAGAGGTCTCAGGGTAATCAAGTAACTTGAATTCCAGACGGGCAAGCCCCTGCAAGGGGGTATGAACAGATCATTTAAGAAACCCAAAAATCCGTCATGCTCAACCTCACTGGAAATTGGAACACTGCAACTTGAAATAAACCATATTGTGGGGTCCTACGCAGAGACCCAGAGTTGGTCTAAAGATTATTTTAAGATGAAGATGTTTGAGATTCAACAAATGGAAAAAGAAACCTTCTTGGAGCTTCCCTTATCTGACTAAAAGCAGAACTTTCTGAGAAATGAGGGGGGCCATAGATTCCCTCTTGGGGCAGCTTCTACTCCAGGAGAGAGGCCAAGAGTACACTTACCATAAATCCCTTCTCCAGAGGGTTTTTACGACCCTGAAGCAGATGGAAAGACCATACACACCTGTATAGACAAACTTTATCACAAACGTTCTTATCTGACACTAGTTCTCCTAAAAATCCATTGTCTTTCCTAAAGAAAGCAATTTGTTCAACCTATAAAAGTTATTTCTCCCTCACTAAATTAGGTTTATAAGCCTTTAACTTTAACCATTTAAAGGGCCAGCTACGTCTTCTGTTGGCTTCCCTGTGCATATGAATAAATCTTGTTCTTCAGTTAATCTGTCTTGTCAGTTTCATTCCACAGGCCTCAGCTCCTAAATTTCAGAAGACAAAGAAAAAAGTTTCTCCTCACCTAAAGAATGATAGCACCTTATACCCATAAGATTGGCAAACATCATAAAATTTAGTAATAACAAATATGGGTAGAGACGTGTGAGAGAGAAGCCTTCATGCCCTACTGCTGGGAGTGGAGCTCAGCTGGCAGTGCTTATAGTATTAACAAAGATTCTCCCCGTGACCAAACTTTCCTCAGGCTCCTTTGACCCTCTGCTCCCCAAGTTCCAACCTTGGGCTTCAGTCTCTGTCCTTACAGACTCCAGTTTTAGCAAGAATCCAGTTAAGTCAGTTCAGGCAGAATCTCCCACCCTTGATGTCTGATCAAATTCCTCATTCTCCATCATGCCCCTCAGGTTATATCTCATCCCCCTGACCTGCCTTCAGTAAGAATTCTGTTAGGTCTGTTTAACAAAGAATAACTCTACCCTTTAAGTAATTTTCCATCCACCAAACCCCCAATATTTTTCTTGTCATAAATTCCCACTTTTCTTTGTATTCAGAGTTGAGCCTGTGAAAATAAAGGAAACCTCATCGAAAATGACGTTGCTCTCACATAAGAATCAGTATCACCCACTGCAATTCCAAGGCTCCATCCGGAAGAAAGATTTCCTTGTGACCCATCAACAACAAGCTGCCCACCTCCTGCAGCCAATGAAGAACCACCAGAGCCTTCCCCAATTTCCTTCTAAAACCCTAATGAAAGCTGACCTTCCCTTTATCGTCTTGATCTACGGTTCACCATACTGTGCATGTCCAGAGCTGCAATTTTTCTGCTATACCCGAATAAACTCATTTTGCTTACAAAATAACTGGCTCTTTTGCTTTTAAGCTCTACAAGCTGAATCTCCTTCCCCTACTGCAAAACCCCATTGTAGTAGACCCCTGAATAAAGTCTACCTTGCTGTCCTGAACAAGTGTCAGAATAATTTTTTATTTGACAGCATTATAGGGGAGCAAAACTTGCCATCCCCAAATATCTCTTTGGCATGCAGATGATTTCAAGATGAAAACAACGTCCAAAAGATTCAGGGAGAAACTCTGACCCTCCCCCTAACTACCTAAAATAATTTAGATAGAGGGTCTGTTCCAGGAATAGAGCTATTGTTACTGAGCAAAGGGCTTGCTCCCTGACAAACACAGAAGCCAATCCTATGGAACTGGCTTTCAAGAAGAGAAAAGAAGCTCTACTGAGAGGTCAACAAGGAGACAGGAAGATAAACTCAACCCTGTCTCCCCAGTCTGGTCAAACTTTTATGAGTTAGGGGAGGAAGGTTGTATGCGGAAGTGCTGGCGGGGGGCGGGGGCAGGTTTCGACGGGAGGGCTTTGGAGCTTGACCATTTATGATGAAGCATGGTAAAGGGGCTCCAGCACCGGATCTTCCTGGGCTCTAGACCCTTCATTTCTTCAGCATTCCAGCATTCAGGTTCCTGCTCATGTCCTGGTCCTTTGGTTCTATGGTGGGGGGAGAAACTTTGGTTCCAGATGTTGTTTGAAGTCAAAATTTTCTCCTCTGCCCATGCTTCAACTGTATGACTTGAGGTTTTGTTCTGTTATCTCTGAAAAACAACTCAGTATCTTGTTAGAAACAGTATAGGGCCAGTTTGGGGGCTGGTTCTGTGGTTACACTATCATCAGAGATATCGTCAAAGAACATGGGCTAGGTGTGATCAGGGAACCTTAAAAAGACCTAGAGATCACGGTCCACTCTGAGGCCCACTGTCTCTGCCTGGCCCAGCAAACATTTGTTTACGAAACATTTGCTTTTCCATCTCCATGTGAATTGCCTTCCTCCCTTTAGAAGTTCCAAACTACTATTCCCAACATTCTCTTTTGTCTTTGGCTCAAGATGGTATTTAAAGGGAGGGTTTCAGCCATTTTGGCAAGTTACTCAGTTTTTCTAGGTCCCTACTATGTATACATGTCATTAAACTTTTGTTTGATTTTCTCCTATTAATCTGGCTCATATCAACTTTAACTCTTACACCAATTTTAGCTCTTTGAGGAGAACCTCGAAGTGCAGAAAAAAATTTTTTCTTCCCCAACTGTATAAAGAATAAAGTAGAGGGCTTCCCTGGTGGCACAGCGGTTGAGAGTCTGCCTGCCGATGCAGGGGACACGGGTTCGTGCCCCGGTCCAGGGAGATCCCACATGCCGTGGAGCGGCTGGGCCCGTGAGCCATGGCCACTGAGCCTGCGCGTCTGGAGCCTGTGCTCCGCAATGGGAGAGGCCACAACAATGCAAGGCCCACATACCGCAAAAAAAAAAAAAAAAAAAGAATAAAGTAGAAATCAAGGTCCCATATATATGCCAGAGAAAATTTCAACAGGATCAGAATAAGGTATGTGCAAAGATGTTTATAAAAGTCTTGTTTGTGAAGAAGACAGTTTATAGATGTCTATCACTAAGACGATTACTAAGAAGATGTGGTGGTTATTTAGTCTGAAGCACTATACAAAAGCTAGACGGAATGGTAAAATGTAAATCCCCAAATTGGATAAATCTTAAATGCAAATGGTGTGTGAAAAAGAAAGAAAAATAACATTTACTAATCCTTAACTTTCTTTTATAATGCTTTAATTTCTTCTTGAATCTTTATGAAATGGTTATTTCCTTATCCCATTAACTTTTTGTTTCAAAGTTTCAAGGCATTTGCTGTTCTTATTCTAATTTCCGGAATGAAACATATTAGCTCATATATTTTCATTCATTTTTGTTTAATTCTGTTTAATAATGGAAATATTCAATGACCTAAAATTTGCCTCTGGTCGTTGGTTTGTTACAGTTTATATGGATTTTTTTTTTTTTTTTTTTTTGTGGTACGTGGGCCTCTCACTGTTGTGGCCTCTCCCGTTGCGGAGGACGGGTTACGGACACGCAGGCTCAGCGGCCATGGCTCACGGGCCCAGCTGCTCCACGGCATGTGGGATCTTCCCGGACCGGGGCACGAACCCGTGTCCCCTGCATCGGCAGGCGGACTCTCAACCACTGTGCCACCAGGGGAAGCCCGAGGAGTAATTTTTTGTCTATTGCTAATTTCTAGTTTTTGTATTGTATCAGAGTATATATCTAGATAGATAGATAGATCATACCACATAGCTATCATATAAAAAGTTTACCTCTTTAAATTTATTGACTTTTTGAATATGATATGTAATCACTTTTTAAAAGCATTTTATGGGCAATTTAAGAGAGGCTAATTCTTGCAAAGAACTGAGTTTGGAATATACTTTAAAGTCAAATACACGGAATTCCCTGGTGGCACAGTGGTTAAGAATCCACCTGCCGATGCAGAGGACACAAGTTTGATCCCTGGTCTGGGAAGATCCCACATGCTGCAGAGCAACTAAGCCTGGATGCCACTACTGAGCCTGCGCTCTAGAGCTTGCAAGCCACAACTATTTTGAGCTCATGTGCTGCATCTACTGAAGCCCATGCACCTAGAGCCCGTGCTCCACAGCAAGAGAAGCCACCTCAATGAGAAGCCTGCGCACCACAATGAAGAGAAGCCCCTGCTTGCTGCAACTAGAGAAAGCCCACATGCAGCAACAAAGACTCAACAGAGTCAAAAATAAATAAATAAATAAAACCTTAAAAAAAAGGTCAAATACATAGTTTAATATCACATTTCTCAAACTACTATTCTCCTTGATCCTACAAAAATAAAAAAATATTGCATTATAGTTTAATTTTATTCTTATTTCTTTCTCCTTATTTTATCCTTCAATATTCTGATTTCCTTTGCTTACTAAGATTCATGACTGATATTTTAGTTAAAAACCTCACTTTTTATTATCATGAATAATTCTTTTTGATCTAGCTTATTAATTTTAGCCTATAATTCAGGTGGCATTCTGCTTTTTTTAATTTGGTGTTCTTTTTATTTTCATATTTCCATTTTAAATTTATGTTTTCATTTTATTTTGCATATTAGTAAAATAATGCATCTCTTCTGCATTTGAAAAGACAAAGAATTTGCTTAAATCTGTATATTAATTATCCAGAAGCTAAAGGAGAGGAAGTAAAGGCATTGAGTTGAAACTCTACCTCCTAAGCAATAAAACTCAGAAACTCATCTAGCTGGTGTTGACTGAAATTAAGAGGTAAACTGAGGCAAGATTTTTTTAAAAATGAGTTAATTCAGGAATAGCAGAGGTATTGCAATTTGGGACAAGCAAACAGTAGTATGCTACAGGCAAGTCCACTAAGAGTTTGGGGCAGGCTGTATTTATGCACAGGGAATGTAAAGAGGGGACGTTTCAGTTACAGTCAATAAAATCAAAAACAATAGGAGAACAGCCTTGAACACTTCCCAAGCAGACAAAATTAGCCCAGTCACACAAAGTTCAATTCAGCCCACTTTGTAAAACAACCTGACCTGAGTCATCTTCTGTTCACGCCTCTGGCAAAACTTCCCAAGGTTGATATGAGAAAACCTCTGATCAACCTCCCATCATCCGCGAAAACTGCGACACCATCAATTTTCTGTAAATTGGGCCTTTACAAGAAATCAGTCTCATAGTCCTTAAGTTTTGTCTTCCTAAGGGCACATATGTGAGATTCTCCATTTTATATCCTCTGGGTCTATTTTAGATTGAAATTGTTTCAAGCTGGCACCTACAAATCTTAGGCTGGATACTGTTTCTTGCTGACTATCTATTAGTAAGGTGATTGATGGTTGCATTTCACAGGCAATAACATACAACTTACGAAGTCTGGACATCTACAAGTAATTTTTATCTACAAATAACCCTTCAAAACTTATGGCAGATATAAATCTGACAACTGAATTTTTATTTTCAACATGGATCAGGATTTATGTTCTTTGTTTCTTCATTCAAAGACTTTAAAAACATTTGCAGCCTCTAGTTATATCATAGAAGTTCTCAAATTACAATATGACTTAGAATCCTACTTTTCACAATACCTGATTAACAAATTATCTTGGAAATCTTTCTTGCTAGATCTGCTAATTAAAATCCTACATACTCTGGGTCTAGGCCAGATTTTATTAACCATCATTGGAAAAGAAGTGTGCATGTGCATGTGTATGTGTGTGTTTGTGTAAAGATTACACTTTCTGCATTAAGAAAATGTAGACTTACGATTTTATAATATTTTTGCCTCTACAGTTCTACAGTCTTCCCTTTGGTCTCTTTTTGGCATCACCATACCTTGAACTAGATCTGCAACAAATGATCTCTTTCCTGTCTCTGAGATTTCTTCTTTTATCCTATTTCTAGATACATAGTGTGTTTTAAATATATTGCATTTTGGAGATACTTCTTAATACTTTATTTTAAAGCCACTACTTATGCAATATTTTACTTTACTGCCACGCATATTCAAACTATTATTTTTAATATTACTGTACAAATATGTATTTCCTCAAAGATTACCAGAACATGATAATATATCCCAAGTCTTAGGCAGGAGTATCTTGTTGGCTTCAGCTCAGATGAAACGTGATAAAACACGAGGACTTTCTGAATAACCAGGCGTGTGTGTGCAGTATTCTGTGTCAATTAGACCATACTCCTCTTTTATTGTCTACAATGGATCTAGATTCATGATATTTTGTAGAGCATAGTCAATGTCCACCATTTTGGGGATGAGTATACTCAGAAATCCAGCTGTGTCAATGCAAATTTGTTCAAAATATTAGTCATGTTCTTTATCTCTGTACAGTTCCATGTATTTGGAGATGTTATTACCCAAATCACTTGAATTACAACAGTGCTTGAATTATATCATGATGATCAAAAATCTTCCATTTCACTAAATTTAGGAGATGATACATAGCTTTTGATAAGTTACCTCAGTTTTTTTATTTGCCTGGAAAAGTCATTATTTTACCTTCATTTTTTAAAGATTCTTTTGCTGGACATAGAATGCTGGGTTGACAGATTGTTCCTTCCTTCTTTCCTTCCTTCTTTCTTTCCTTTCTTCCTTCCTTCCTTATCTTCCTTTCTTTCTTTCATGATTTCATTGTCTTCTAACAAGTAGACTGTTGTAATTCTAATCTTTGTTTCTCTGTTTGTGTTGTAACTGTTTCCTGTTCCCCGCCCCAACCATTCCTTTCAGGAGTTTAACTTGAGATTTCAGCAATTTTTCTCTTCTGTGACTATGTGTCCCATCAGCAGGGTATGAAAGTTCCATTTGCTCTACATTCTTTTTTGTTTTGTTTTTTGTTTTGTTTTATTTTGCGGTATGCAGGCCTCTCACTGTTGTGGCCTCTCCCGTTGCAGAGCACAGGCTCTGGACGCACAGGCTCAGCGGCCATGGCTCGCAGGCCCAGCCGCTCCACGGCATGTGGGATCTTCCCGGACCGGGCCCAAACCTGTGTCCCCTGCATCAGCAGGCGGACTCTCAACCACTGCACCACCAGGGAAGCCCTGCTCTACATTTTGATAATACTTGGGCTTGCCTGTGTATTTCATTTTAGTCATTCTTGTGATTATGTAGTGGTATCTCATATTGATTTTAATTTGTATTTCCATGATGACTAATAATGGTAAATGCCTTGTCATATATTTATTGCCTAGTAGAATCTCATTTTGGTAAAATACCTGTTCAAAATGTTACCATTTTCTTTTCTAGGTGTACTGTAGTTTTCTTACTGATTTGTAGAAATTCTTTTTATATACTGTTTGTAAGTTCTTCCTAAGATATGTATTGCATATACATCCTCCAATCTTTTGGTTTATCCTTCCCTTTCCTAATAATATCTTTGATAAACATAACTTAAACATGATAAAATTTATCATTTTTTCTTTATGGGTAATATATTATGTGTCCGATTTAAGAAATAGTTGCATAATTCAAAGTCAGAAGTATTTACTTACGTTTAATTTAAAAAGTTTTATTGTTTAAACTTTTACATTTAGATCTGAAATACCCCTGGAGCTGATTTTTATAAAAAATACAGGGCAAGTTTATTTTTTGCCTCCATAGATATACAATTGATTCAACTTCATTTATCATTGCACTTTGCCATAAAACAGGTGATTGTATTTGTATTGCCTTCTGGTCTCTTTATTCTGTTTATTTCTATCTTTTTGCCAATAGTATGCATCTTAGTAACTATAACTTTTACTAGGTCTTCATGTCTGATATTGTGTCTTCTAGCTCAAAACTGCCTCAAATACTTTTAACCCTTTGCATTTTAATGCAAGTTTAAAAATCTACTTGTCAATTTCCACATGATATTACTGATAGTGCCTTTACCACAATTGCTCTGAGTGTACAGATCACTATGGAGTGAACTGACAACTTTATAATACTGAGGCTTTTCCCACATGAACATTGTATATCGCTTAATTTAACCTAATCTTCAATCTTCAGCAGTGATTTGTAGTTTTCAGTAGTGATCTCTCAAACATTTTTATTCTGCTTCTGGATATTTGATATCTCTGATGATTTTCTAATAACAGTATTTGAGAGATTCATTTTCTATTTGCTTACTGATATTATATAAAACATATATTTCTTTCAGCAAACTTGTACTTAGCAACCTTTCTAAAATCACTTAATAATTTTAATAGTTTGGAGATTCTTTTGAATCTTTCAATCACTATCAAGTTGGCTTAGAGAAAATATCACAGGAAAAAAATTGAAGCAGCAAGAGCTGGGTCCTCAACATTGCAACATACATTTGTTGTCTAATGCAGGGACTTTGAAAAAGAAAGATAAAGAATTGCTTCATTATTTTATTACATCTTTAACTTTGTTGCTCTATATCTTGCTACTTGGTTCCCTGCAAAAGAAAAAGAAATTGGCCCCTTAAAAATTCATGTGTTAAAAAAGAGGTCATTCATCCGGAAGTAGTGATACAGAATGAGTGCAATAGGAATAACTATTAGGAAATGCAATGATATTACATTTATCCCTTTTAAAAGATAATTCAGATCTACTTGATACAATTAGGAGAGAAATGAAAGTAAGTAGAGGCTTAGAAATCCTATCAGTAAGATTAATGGTTTAAGCAAAGCTCAATTAAGAGCTATGTAATTAGTGCTCAGAGCAAGTGTCTGAGAATAGGCTAGTAGACGGAAAAAACCCTATGAGAAGTGCCAGGGAAAAGCCAATAGATTGTCAAAGACAAGAAGCCAGTATTGAGAAAATCTGAATAGTTATGCTAGTGATAGAATATCTAACTGAACTACAGAATTCTTATTTCTTTTTACAGTTTTTCTCAATGCTTGTTTCTATTAATGTGGGCTAGAGGGAAGGCAGACATACACCTGGGAAAAGGATAAGAGGATCTTTGGAGAAGGTGGTGGGAATGAGGGCCTTATAAATGTAGTTTGAACTACTATTTTAGAAATATAAAATACAGAATGTAAAGGTCTACAAAACACTGCAGACTGTTGAGAATATATAAGAAATATTTTAAATGCATTGCAAAACGACGGGATACCACTATACAACTATTAGAGTGTCCAAAATCTAAAGCACTAAAACAGCAAATGCTGGCAAAGATATGGAGCAATAGTGACTCTCATTCATCTCGTTCATCGCTGATGGAAGTGCAAAATGGTACAGCCACTTTGAAAGATGGTTTGAATTTTTTACAAAACTAAACATATGGTAACCATACAATCCAACAATTATGCCCCTTGGTATTTACCAAAAAAGAATTGAAAACTCCTGTCCATGAAGACTTTTGTCCATCTATGCACATAGATGTTTACAGCAGCTTTATGCATAACTGACAAAACGTGAAAGCACCCAAGATGTTCTTTAGTAGGTGAATGGAAAATGGTGTTACATCCAAAGAATGGAATATTATTCAGCACTAAAAAGAAATAAACTATCAAGCCATAAAAAGACATGGAGAAAACTTAAATGTTAAGTGAAAGAAACCAATCTGAAAAGACTACATAATGTATGACTCCAACTACATACATTCTAGAAAAGGTAAAACTACAGATAGAGTAAAAAGATCAGTTGTTGCCAGTGCTTTAGGGAGGGAGTAGGAATGAGTATGTGGAGCAGTGAGGATTTGTAGAGTTGTGAAAACACTCTGCATTGTTCTGTTATGATGGATACATGTCATTATATATATATATGCTTTTTTCAAACCCATAGAATGCACAATACCAAGAGTGAGCCCTAATGTAAACCGTGGGGTCTGGGTGATTACAACGTGTCAATGGAAGTTCATCAACTGTAACATATGTATACTCTGGTGCGGGATGTCGGTAACAGGAGAGGCTACGCACGTGTAGGGGCAGGGAATATATGGGAAATCTCTGTACTTTCCTCTTAATTTTGTTGTAAACCCAAAACTGCCTTAAAAACTTGTCTTTAAAAAAAATTATTGCCACCATTTAAAAAAAATCGAAACAATTCACTACATTAAATAAAACATTATTCATTAATTTATCATGTGATAATATGAACCAAAAAACTGTGTTTGTGCATGTATAAACAAATTGGGAGTGTCCTGCCTGCCTGAAGTAAGGCAGACATTATTCATATGCCACCCTATTCAGGTATCTAATCAACTTGTGGTAATTTATGCAGCATGAAAGCAAAGTTCTTTGGAGAAATTATAATGCCTTTTAACTCCAAACTACTTTTTTTTCTTTATTGATTTACATAGAGTTAAATTGCTCAGAGTCATCAAGTCACATTATGGTCCTTGATCTGAGCAAGGCCACCATCTTACTTTACATAATTATTTATTACCATTTATTCCCATACTCCAATCCTATCCTCATATAATATCCATTGTAAAGTACTCAACGAATGTTTTTTTTAAATTTATGTTCTCCCAAAATATGTATGGTTGTTTTGTGAACGTGTAACCCATACCCCTATCAAGATATATTTCTATCATGCTAGAAAGTTAAATCATGCCCATTTGAAGTCAATACCACACCACACTCCCAAATCAACTACCGTTCTTATCTCCATCATTCACCTGTTTTAGAACTTTGTATAAATGGGATCATGCATTATAAACTTTTTTGCTTCTGGTTTCCGTCAGTCCGTATAATCCCTGAGGAATTCATCTGTGTTGTGAGTGTATCAGTACTTCCTCCTTTTAAATTTCCATTGTGGTAAAAACACTTACCATGAGATCTACCTTAAATTTTTAAGCGTACTGTCCAATACACTATTGTTGACTATAGGTACAGTGTTGTACCTATCTATCTAGAGCTAATTCATCATTCTTAACTAAACCTTTATGCCAGTTGATTAGTAATCCCCTATTTTCCCCACCTCGTGGCAACCACCATTCCACTCTTTGATTCTATAAATTTAACAATTTTAGATACCGCATGTAAGTGGAATCATGCAGTATTTGGCTTTCTGTGACTGGCTTATTTCACTAAGCACAATGTCCTCCAGGCTCATCCATGTTGTCACATATTACAGAATATCACTCTTTTTAAAGGCTGCTCTTAGTTTCCTTGATTTCTTTCTAATTTTTCTACTTTCTATTATGTTAATTTCTGCTCTAATCTGCTAAATCCTTCCTTCTGCTGATTTTTTTTTTTTTTTTCGATACGCGGGCCTCTCACTGTTGTGGCCTCTCCCGTTGCAGAGCACAGGCTCTGGACGCGCAGGCTCAGCGGCCATGGCTCACGGGCGCAGCCGCGCCGCGGCATGTGGTATCCTCCCGGACCGGGGCACAAACCCGTGTCCCCTGCATCGGAAGGCGGACTCTCAACCACTGCGCCAACAGGGAAGCCCCCTTCTGCTGATTTTAAGCTTAGTTTTTTCATCTTTTTCTAGCTCCTTAGAGTGTTTATTTGAGATCTTTGTTATTTTTATAAAGTAGGCATTTGTTATTATGAACTTCCCACTTAGGACTGCTTTTTTTGCATCCCACAAGTTTTGGTATGTTGTGTTTTTGTTTGTTTCAATGTACTTCTAGTTTCATTTTTTTTAATTCTTTAACCCAGTGGTTGTTCAAGAGTGGGTTGCTTAGTTTCCACATATCTGTGAATTTTTGAGTTTTTCTTTGTTATTGATTTCTATCTTCATTCCAAGGTGGTCATAAAAAATACTTGGTATGATTTAATCTTAAATTTGTGTGACCTGACATGTGATCTACCCTGGAGAAAGGTCTGTGTGCACTTGAGAATGTATACTCTGCAGCTATGGTTACAGTGTTCCATATGTCTTCTAGGTTCATTTGACTTGATCAAATGAACATCTGATCAATAGTGTTGTTCAAGTTCTGTTTCCTTATTAATCTTCTGTCAAGATGTTATATCCATTACTGAAAGTGAGAAATTGAAGTCACTTACTATTATTGTATTGCTGTCTATTTCCCCATCATTTCTGTCACAATGCTTGCTTTATATATTTAGGTGCTCTGGTGGTGGGTGCATATATATTTATAATTTTTATAACTTTCTGGAGAATTGACCCTTTTACCATAATATAATGTCCTTCTTTGTCTCGTGTGACAGCTTTGGACTTAAAGTCTCCTTTGTCTAACATAAGTATATCTACCCACTCCCTTTTGGTTGCCATTTGCATGGAATATCTTTTTCCATTCCTTCACTTTCAGCCTATGGGTTTCCTTAAATCTAAAGTGAGTTTCTTGGAGACAATTATCCATTCAATTACTCTATACTTTTTTGACTGGCAAGTTTAATACATTTACCTTTAAAGTAATTATTGATAGGAAAAGATTTACTTTTGTCATTTTGTTAATTATTTTCTGTTACTTTTGCATTCTTTAGTCTGTCTTTTCCTCTTGTGCAGTCTTCTTTTGTGTTTTGCTTAATTTTTTGTACTTATATGCTTTGATTCCTTTGTATTTTTCTTTGTATATCTTCTTTGGGTAATGTTTTTGTGGTTACCTTGGGGCTTACATAAAATATCGTATAGTTATAACAGTCTATTTTAGGCTGATAACAACTTAAGTTCAATCACATATAATAACTCTACACTTTAATTTCTCCCCCCCACACTTTTTGTTATTGTTATGACAATTTAATCTATTCACATTGTGTATTTTTAACAAATTTTTGGTTATAGTTATTTTTAATACTTTTGTCTTTTAACTTTTATACTAGAATTAAAATTGATTTATCCATCACCAGTACAGTAATATAGTACTCTGTATTTGTCTACATACTTACCTTTAGCAATGAGTTTCATATGTTTTTTATGTTATTGTGTTGCTGTTTAGTGTCCTTTAATTACAATTTTGTAGAACATTTCTTGTAAGGCAAATCTAGTGGTAACTAACTCACTCAGCTTTTGTTCATCTGGGAAAGTTTTTTTCATCTTTTTATTGGACAGTTGTTCCAGATACAGTATTTGTGGTTGGCAGGGGTTTTTTTCCTTCAGCTCTTCGAATATATTACTCACTCTCCTTTGGCCTAAAAGGTTTTGCTGAAAAGTCTACTCACAGTTTTATGGGAGTTCCCTTGTATGTGGCAAGATGCTTTTCTTTTGCTACTTTCAAAATTCTTAGTTTTTGACTTTTTTTTTTTTTTTTTGCGGTACGCGGGCTTCTCACTGTTGTGGCCTCTCCCACTGCGGAGCACAGGCTCCGGACGCGCAGGCTCAGCGGCCATGGCTCACGGGCCCAGCCGCTCGGTGGCATGTGGGATCTTCCCAGACCGGGGCACAAACCCACGTCCCCTGCATTGGCAGGCGGACTCTCAACCACTGTGCCACCAGGGAAGCCCCTTAGTTTTTGACTTTTGACAATTTAATTATAGTGTGTCTCAGTGTGGATATCTTTGGGCTCCTCTTCTCTAGTGTCCTTTGGGTTTCTTTAATCTGGATGTCCATTTTCCCTCAGATTTGGGGAGTTTTTGACCATTATGTCCTTGAATAAGCTTCTAGGTCTTTTCTCTCTTTCTTTTCCTCCTTAGATTTTCATAACATTAATTTGTCCACTTGATAGTATTCCATAGCACCTTAAGCTTTCTTCACTTTTTCATTCTTTTTTCTTTATGCTCCTCTGACTAATTTCCAATGAACTGTCTTCAAGTACTCTGATTTTTCTTTTACTTAAAATAGTTACTGTAGAACTCCTCTAGTAAATTTTTCAGTTCATTTATTGTACTCTTCAGCTCCGTGATTTTTTTTGTTACTTTTTTATATTTTTTATCTTTGTTGAAATTCTCATTTTGATAATGCATTGTTCTCTTGCCTCGGTAAGCACCTTTACGACAGCTATCTTGAATTCTCTAGCCAGTGAATCACATAGCTCCATTTCATCAGGGTCAGTCTCTGGAGATTTATTCTGTTCCTTTGTTTAGAACATCTTTGCCTGATTCTTTATTTTGCTTGAATTTCTGTGTAGGTGTCTATGCATTAGACAAAGTAGGCACCTCTCCTAGACTTCACAAACTGGTCTCATACAGGAGATGACTCCCACCAATTAGCCCAGCCCAAAGATTCTGGGAACCTCTATCAACTCTTTCCCATCCCAGGGAGAAGCACGAAGCTGTGGTTTTTGTCTGCTGACTCTGTGTGTAACCATGTAGGGAGCTTTGGCATCAGCCAGCCCAGTCACCATCTCTATTCTCCCACAGGCAGCTAGACTACACTGGACCCATCAGAGCTCCAAGACAAGACTGACAAGACAGACACTATTTCTTTGGGCAGCTCCAAAGAAGTTGCAGCATTGGATGCACAGATCAACTCTTTCCCTCCCCAGGGGGAAGCTAAGAGTTGGGATTTTTTTTTTTTTTTTTTTTGCGGTACGAGGGCCTCTCACTGCTGTGGCCTCTCCCGTTGCGGAGCACAGGCTCCGGACGCACAGGCTCAGAGGTCATGGCCCATGGGCCCAGCCGCTCCGCGGCATGTGGGATCTTCCCAGACCAGGGCATGAACCCGTGTCCCCTGCATCGCCAGGTGGACTCCCAACCACTGTGCCACCAGGGAAGCCCAAGAGTTGGAATTTTTTATTCTCTCATTCTACACTGAGAAGAGGCAGAGGATCTATGGTGTCTAACAGTCCAAACTGCTGTCTCTGTCCTCCCCTAGGGGGGTAGATTATGCTGGATTCATCAAAATGTCAAAACTGGCAAGACAAAAGCCAGTCCTCTGGGAAGCTCCCTGAGAAAAGTTGAAGTTTTCAACACATGAACAAACACCTTCCCTCACCTGGGAGAACCTGGGAGCTAAAGGACCTCTTCCTGATCCTATGGTGCTTTTCTAGGGGCAGGGACTCAAGCAAGAGGTTGTCCTGAATCTCCCTACTGGCCTCAGGAAGTCTGATTTTGCATTAGTCTGGAATGCGAGAGCCTTTCATTTACTTCCTGTATTTCTCACCACAGGAATTTGTCCATGAGTTACTGTTTGTGGGGGGAAGGAAGGTCCAGGGCTTCCTACTCCACTCTCTTGCTCATGTCACTCCATCACATGCAGCACTTCCTCCTTTCTATTTACGAGTTATATTCTACTATAAGATCACATTTCACTGTGTCACCATTTTCATTCAATCCAATTTGTTTATTCCTTTTCTTGCTGATACCAGGGCTCTTTCCAGGTTTTGGATATTATAAGTAAAGCTCTTATGAAAATTTTTATATAAATCTTTTTATGACAATGTAATTTCACATCTTTTGCATAAGTATTTACAAGTGGAGTTGCTGGGTTATAGGGAAGGTATATATTTAATGTTATAAAAAATCACCAAAATATTAGGGTATTATGATATTTTGCATGCCCAACAGGAAAATATAAAAATTACCCTTACTCTTTATTATTGGCAACATTTGACATTATCAGTCTTTTTAATTTTAGGTATTCTAGACAGTGTGAAGTAGTATCACATTGTTTCAATGTAACTTTAGAACCTATGAACTACCCTTATAATAACTGGTTTCATGTATTTGTTTACTAATTCTAGCAAATCTATTAATTCTGACTTAAATGATCATCTCATATGAGTTTTGTTTTTCTGCTGTTTTGTTTTGTTTTGTTTTGCTTGTTTGCTTGTTTGTCTTTATGTCAGGCAATCTTTGAAGGGATACCAGACATTATGAATTTTATCTTGGTTGCTGGATATTTTTGTTCTTATAAATAGTCTTAAGCTAGTTTATACAATGCAGCTTATGTTGTGTAGAACCATGAGATTCTCTTGGGTGCTCCTTTTATGATTTATTAGTGGGTCTGGAACTGTGCTCAGTCTAGGGTTATTTATTCCTCACTACTGAGACAAGACCTTCCTGAGTACTCTATCCACGCGATGAGCTTGCCAGTCTAACTGGTATGAACAAGTGCTATTCCCAGCTCTATGTGAGTATAGGGATAGATCCTTCTAATTATTTCAGATAGTTCTTTTGCCCAGTTTGATCTTTTCTCTCATGCAGGCACTGATATTATTCAGGTGAATATCTGAAGTGGATCTGGGGTTCTCTCTCTGTGAGCAGCTCCTTCCTTAACTAGGATTCGGGATTTCAGTTTTTTTTTTTTTTTCTCCTACCTTATAGTGACCACAGAGTAGCAATGAGCAATGAGAGTTTTTTTTTTTTTAACTCTCTCCACTCTACCTCTTAGCACCCTTCCTCTCTGGACTGCTATTTCTTCCCCAAAACAATGACTCTTATACTCTTTCTAGATCTAGATTTGTGTGTGTGTTGTGTTGTATTTTATTTTAAAGTTAGTTTAAGAAAGCTAGTTACCCTCCACTCTCTCACTTTGGGACACATACAAGGTTGGCTTCAGGGAGGGGAGATATTAGCACATACGAATCCATCATCATGCCATTAATCAAAATCTGACAAACTGATTTTAATGACAAAAATATATCCATTCCAACTATGCTAAGATTATCATTGTATAAAATTCTTATTGTCCACAGAACAATAACCAACCCAGGCTACACATGTAAAATATTGCTTTGATTCTAATTTTTTAATTTGTTTTTCTAATTTTAACAGAAGTTTGATAACTAAAGACACATTTATTTTTAAACAAAATATGCAGCATAATCCAGAATGGTGTGATATTTTTGAGAATTATTGCTGCCATGTTAAAAGGAAATGCCCTTTTAAAGTGCTAGTAGAAAGTTAATTTTCTACAATATAGACTAAACAAAGATACAGGGAACTCATCTTCCATAGACATGAGAGCATTTTAAAGTTTCTTTCATATCAATAGAAAGCCTAAAGATTATTTTCTTTAAGATCATTCCTTAATTGCACTATTGTTTCCAATTTAAATATGTATTTAGTGGGGGAAAGCACTATTAAAATAAGGGAGCTTAAAGATATTTCTCCAAATACCTACTTCAAATTCCTATGAAATATTATGTTTTATACATCTTTCTAAGTACATTTATTCCATTTTTTGAGAAAATATTGTATCTTTCAATGTTTTCAGAACCACTTAGATTTATTTAGTGCCTTTTCTCTAAAGAATTCAAGTATCCTTCCTCTTACAGATTTAACTCAAAAAAAAAAAATTCCCAACTAATAATTGGATGCAATGAGATATATTCTATTTTATTTTTCTTTTTATATATTATTTAGACTTTTGAATTTTTCATCCAGCATAATTCTGCCTGGCTGCCTCTGGTTATAAATCAGATCCCTTCAGGTATAGCATTGCTTTGATGAGGACTTGAGAGTACTCGTAGTTATATTGCTTACTGAATTGCATTCCTGTGTCCTGACAGAACAAAACACTGTGAAGTGCACCATAATTTACCATAAAGAAATAACTCTAGCAATAAACACTGTTTAGTGGTGGGAAAGACGAGAATAACAGGGCAAACCAAATAAACATCATAACAACACAGCACATTAGATGGCATTTTTATAGCAATGTATAAAAATGACTTTGAAGAATCCTGATAGGCACTTACAGCAAAAGTTTCTTCTATGAGAATAAAACCGTCTTGCTATCGTGAAAATCTACAGCTGTTCTCAGGAAAGATGCTTTTAAAGGAACAATATAATTCTGTTCTAACATGGATATAAATATTTTGATTAAAACACATTTATAGAATAAGTAGGTCATAATCAATGTAATGAAGTCGATTAATGGGTGATGAATTAAATCCTTAATTAAATTTACTTGCAGAACAATTTTATTCAGTCCTTATACTGATTTACATGATTGAATGCATGGATTTAACGGAATGAAATTCAAGTGTAATTTAATCATCGGTAACTAAAGATAAGTAGGAAAAATAAATATCTAATACAAATTTTGTCAGTGAAAACAAAGGACAAAATAACTCTTGTAGAATAACCCCACTTGATGAGAAATATATATATATATATTTATATATATATATATATATGCTGGAAAAAGTTAATATACTTAAATGCCTCTGTAAGCTAGAGAGATCGTGAGGAAACTGCAGAGGACTAAAATAAAATGAAAATAGGAACTAGGAAGCAAAGTGATTGTATCAAATCCAGCTTTCATTCTGAAGACTTCTGCCAAATTTTGAGAGACTTTGGAGTTTCTCCTTCCCTTTGGACTGCATGGGTTAGAAAAAAACAAAAGATTCTAATGTGTCATGAGAGTCTAATATGACATGCCTGGTGAATTTAGAACCCCAAAGTCATATACTTTTTAAATTTTCTTTCAAGAAAATGTATTCTTTTTTATTGAAGTATAATTTATTTTACAATGTTGTGTTAGCTTCAGGTATACAGCAAAGTGATTCTGATTTTATATATATATACATATATATATATATATGTACATATATGTATATATATATTCTTTTACAGATTCTGAATATAGCTCCCTGTGCTCTACCGTAGGTCCTTTTTGTTTATCTATTCTATATTTATCAGTGTGTATCTGTTAATCCCAAACTCCTAATTTATCCCTCCCCTACCCTTTTCCCTTTCATAATTATAAGTTTGGTAACCATAAGTTTCTCTGTGATTCTGTTTCTATTTTGTAAATAGGTTTATTTGTATCATTTTTTTAGGCTCCCCATGTAAGTGATATCATATGGTATTTGTCTTTCTATTTCTGACCTAGGATAATCTCTAGGTCCATGCATGTTGCTGCAAATGGCAGTATTTCATTTATTTATGGCTGAGTAATATTTTATTTTATATATATATATGTGTGTGTGTGTGTGTGTGTGTGTGTGTGTGTGTGTGTGTGTGTGTGTATGTGTGTGTGTGTGTGTGTGTGTGTGTGTGTGTATCTCACATCTTCTTTATCCATTCATCTGTTGATGGATACTTAGGTTGCTTCCATGTCTTGGCTATTGTAAATAGTACTGCTATGAACACTGGGGTTCACGTATCTTTTCAAATTAGAGTTTTCATCTTTTCCGGATATATGCCCAGGAGTGGGATTGCTGGATCATTACGATAACTCTATTTTTAGTTTTTTAAGGAACCTCATACTGTTGTGGCTACATTGTGGCTACACCAATTTACATTCCCACCAACAGTGTAGAAGGGTTCTTCAGCAAGTAGTGTGGGGAAAGTTGGACACCTGCATGTAAATCAATGAAGTTAGAACACTCCCTCACACCATACACAAAAATAAGGTCAAAATGGCTTAAAGACTTAAACAGAAGACATGACACCATAAAACTCCTAGAAGAGAACATAGGCAAAACATTCTAACATAAATCATAGCAATTCTTTCTTAGATCAGTTTCCCAAGGCAAAAGAAACAAAAGCAAAAATAAACAAATGGGACCTAATCAAACTTATAGCAAAGGAAACCATAAACAAAATGACAGACAACGTATAGACTGGGAGAAAATAGTTGCAAATGATGTAACCTACAAGGGATTAATTTCCAAAATATACAAATAGTACATACAGCTCAATATAAAAAAAACAAACAACCCAATCAGAAAATGAGCAGAAGACCTAAATAGACATTTCTCCAAAGAAGAGATACAGATGGTCAACAGGCACATGAAGAGATGCTCAACACTGCTGACACTCAGAGAAATGCACATTAAAACTACAGTGAAGTATCACCTCACACCAGTCAGAATGACCATCATCAAAAAGTCTACAAATAATAAATGCTGAAGAGGATGTGGAGAAAAGGGCTCTGCTTTTAGTTTTAAAAACATGAATGAAAGATAAACCCTTTATGCAGAAGAGACAGTAAAAATACATATCCATTTTAAACTTGGAACTAGAAAGAAAAAGAATTCTATTAGAATTTTTAATCATAAACTGGATATCACATGGATTTTTGCTTGAATTTATGCTACTCGTGTGTTCACAAGTAAAACGTCAAGTAGACAATTTAATTTAAAGTATGCTTATGTTTGTAGTGCTCCCTGAGGACTGACAGAAGAAAATATAATCATCAAGAGAAGTGTAACATCAGTCCAGGAATCAAAAATTTCCTATTATATAAAGTTCCAGGGGAAATGAGCAGTTTATGGTCAAAATCACAAAAGAAACGATGCATCAAAGTAAGAATGAGAAAAAAATATACATGACAGAATATATATTTAAAAATGTAAATATCATAATTACCAGACTATATTACATGCATAAGGAAAGGAATGAAAATAGAACAGGAGCCTATAGAAAACAACTAAATTGGGGAAAGAATAACTGAATTTTTATAAAGAAGACTTGAAATTTAATATTTAAAACATAGATAATATAAAAACTATAAATCACATATAACTTAATGAACCAGAAGACAGATGTAGAGAAATGATTTATAGTAGCAATGATTAAAGAAAACCTCAGATTAAAATTTAAAGGATAGACATCCAGCATGTTTACCTGTTATTGTCTCTCCCACTAGAATATAACCTCCAGGATGGCAGAAAAACTCCATCTCTTTGGCACATTAATGTACTGCCAGCACTTAGCAGTACATACATAGCACATATAGATACTCAAAAACATTTGTTTGATGAATTAATAAATTAAAAAATGTAGGAGAGGGGAAGATGGCTGAACAGTCAGATGTGGAGATCACCTTCCTCCCCACCAGAAATACATCTACACGTGGAACAACTCCTACAGAACACCTACTGAACACTGGCAGAAGACCTCAGACCTCCCAAAAGGCAAAAAACTCCCCACGTACCTGGGTAGGGCAAAAGAAAAAAGAATAAACAGAGACAAAAGAATAGGGACGGAGCCTGCACCAGTGGGAGGGAGCTGTGAAGGAGGAAAGGTTTCCACACACTAGGAGCCCCTTCACGGGCGGAGACGGGGGTGGTGGAGGAGGAAAGCTTCGGAGCCGCAAAGGAGAGCACAGCAACAGGGGTGCGGGGGACAAAGTGGAGAGATTCCCGCACAGAGGATCAGGGCCGACCGGCACACACCAGCCCGATAGGCTTGTCTGCTCACCCGCCAGGGCGGGCGGAGCTGCCAGCTGAGGCTCCGGCTTCACTCAGAGCGGAGCGCAGGGAGAGGACTGGCGGCGTGAACACAGCCTGAAGGGGGTTAGTGCACCACGGCTAGCAGGGAGGTAGTCTGGGGAAAAGTCTGGACCTGCCGAAGAGGCAAGAGACTTTCTCTTCCCTCTTTGTTTCCTGGTGTGCGAGGAGAGGGGATTCAGAGCGCTGCTTAAAGGAGCTCCAGAGACGGGCGCAAGCCGCGGCTAAAAGCACGAACCCCAGAGACGGGCATGAGATGCTAAGGCTGCTGCTGTCACCACTAAGAAGCCTGTGTGCGAGCACAGGTCACTCTCCACACCTCCCCTCCCGGGAGCCTGTGCAGCCCGCCACTGCCAGGGTCCCGTGATCCAGGGACAACTTCCCCGGGAGAACGCACGGCGCGCCTCAGGCTGGTGCAACGTCACGCCGGCCTCTGCTGCTGCAGGCTCACCCCGCACTCCGCACACCTCCCTCCCCCCGGCCTGAGTGAGCCAGAGCCCCCGAATCAGCTGCTCATTTAACCCGTCCTGTCTGAGTGAAGAACAGTCGCCCTCAGGCAACCTACATGCAGAGGCGGGGCCAAATCCAAAGCTGAGCCCAGGGAGCTCTGAGAACAAAGAAGAGAAAGGGAAATCTCTCCCAGCAGCCTCAGAAGCAGCAGATTAAAGCTCCACAAACAACTTGATGTACCCTGCATCTGTGGAATACATGAATAGACAACAAATCACCCCAAACTGAGGAGGTGGACGTTGAGAACAAGATTTATTATTTTTTCCCCTTTTCCTCTTTTTGTCAGTGTGTATGTGTATGCTTCTGTTTGAGATTTTGTCTGTATAGCTTTGCTTCCACCATTTGTCCTAGGGTTCTATCCGCCCGTTTTTGTTTTGTTTTGTTTTTGCTTTTTTTCTTTTAAAAAAAGTTTTTTCTTAATAATTATTTTTTATTTTAATAACTATTTTATTTTATTTTATCTTCTTCCTTTTGGTCTTTCCTTTGTTCCCTCCTTCCTTCCTTCCTTCCTTCCTCCCTCCTTTATTTCTTCCTTCCTTCCTTCCTTCCTTTCTTTCTTTCTTTCTATCTTTCTATCTTTCTTTCTTTCTACTTTTTCTCCCTTTTATTTTGAGCCATGTGTATGAAAGGCTCTTGGTGCTGCAGCCAGGAGTCAGTGCTGTGCCTCTGAGGTGGGAGAGCCAACTTCAGGACACTGGTCCACAAGAGACCTCTCAGCTCCACATAATATCAAATGGCAAAAATCTCCCAAAGATCCCCACCTCAACACCAGCACCCAGCTTCACTCAACGACCAGCAAGCTACAGTGCTGGACACCCTATGCCAAACAACTAGCAAGACAGGAACACAACCTCACCCAGTAGCAGAGAGGCTGCCTAAAATCATAAGTCAACAGATACCCCAAAACACACCACCAGACGTGGACCTTCCCACCAGAAAGACAAGATCCAGCCTCATCCACCAGAACACAGGCACTAGTCCGCTCCACCAGGAAGCCTACACAACCCACTGAACCAACCTTAGCCACTGGGGACAGACACCAAAACGGGAACTACAAACCTGCAGCCTGCAAAAAGGAGAGCCCAAACACAGCAAGATAAGCAAAATGAGAAGACAGAAAAACACACAGCAGATGAAGGAGCAAGATAAAAACCCACCAGACCTAACAAATGAAGAGGAAATAGGCACTCTACCTGAAAAAGAATTCAGAAAAATGATAGTAAAGATGATCCAAAATCTTCGAAATAGAATAGAGAAAATGCAAGAAACATTTAACAAGGACCTAGAAGAACTAAAGATGAAACAAGCAACAATGAACAACACAATGAATGAAATTAAAAATACTCTAGATGGGATCAATAGCAGAATAACTGAGGCAGAAGAATGGATAAGTGACCTGGAAGATAAAATAGTGGAAATAACTACTGCAGAGCAGAATAAAGAAAAAAGAATGAAAAGAACTGAGGACAGTCTCAGACACCTCTGGGACAACATTAAACGCACCAACATTCGAATTATAGGGGTTCCAAAAGAAGAAGAGAATAAGACAGGGACTGAGAAAATATTTGAAGAGATTATAGTTGAAAACTTCCCTAATATGGGAAAGGAAATAGTTAATCAAGTCCAGGAAGCACAGAGAGTCCCATACAGAATAAATCCAAGGAGAAATACACCAAGACACATATTAATCAAACTGTCAAAAATTAAATACAAAGAAAACATATTAAAAGCAGCAAGGGAAAAACAACAAATAACATACAAGGGAATCCCCATAAGGTTAACAGCTGATCTTTCAGCAGAAGCTCTGCAAGCCAGAAGGGACTGGCAGGACATATTTAAAGTGATGGAGGAGAAAAACCTGCAACCAAGATTACTCTACCCAGCAAAGATCTCATTCAGATTTGATGGAGAAATTAAAACCTTTACAGACAAGCAAAACCTGACAGAGTTCAGCACCACCAAACCAGCTTTACAACAAATGCTAAAGGAACTTCTCTAGACAAGAAACACAAGAGAAGGAAAAGACCTACAATAATGAACCAAAAACAATTAAGAAAATGGGAAAAGGAACATACATATCAATAATTACCTTAAATGTAAATGGACTAAATGCTCCCACCAAAAGACCCAGACTGGCTGAATGGATACAAAAACAAGACCCATATATATGCTGTCTATAAGAGACCCACTTCAGACCTAGAGACACATACAGACTGAAAGTAAGGGGATGGAAAAAGATATTCCATGCAAATGGAAACCAAAAGAAAGCTGGAGTAGCAATTCTCATATCAGACAAAATAGACTTTAAAATAAAGACTATTAGAAGAGACAAAGAAGGACACTACATAATGATCAAGGGATCAATCCAAGAAGAAGATATAACAATTGTAAATATTTATGCATCCAACATAAGAGCACCTCAATACATAAGTCAAATACTAACAGCCATAAAAGGGGAAATCGGCAGTAACACATTCATAGTAGGGGACTTTAACACCCCACTTTCACCAATGGACAGATCATCCAAAATGAAAATAAATAAGGAAACACAAGCTTTAAAAGATACATTAAACAAGATGGACTTAATTGATATTTATAGGACATTCCATGCAAAAACAACAGAATACACATTTTTCTCAAGTGCTCATGGAACATTCTCCAGGATAGATCATATCTTGGGTCAAAATCAAGCCTTGGTAAATTTAAGAAAATTGAAATTGTATCAAGTATCTTTTCCGACCACTGCGCTACGAGACTAGATATCAATAATAGGAAAAGACCTGTAAAAAATACAAACACACGGAGGCTAAACAATACACTACTTAATAACGAAGTAATCACTGGAGAAATCAAAGAGGAAATCAAAAAATACCGAGAAACAAATGACAATGGAGACAGAATGACCCAAAACCTATGGGATGCAGCAAAAGCAGTTCTAAGAGGGAAGTTTATAGCAATACAATCCTACCTTAAGTAACAGGAAACATCTCAAATAAACAACCTAACCTTGCACCTAAAGCAATTAGAGAAAGAAGAACAAACAAACTCCAAAGTTAGCAAAAGGAAAGAAATCATAAAAATCAGATCAGAAATAAATGAAAAAGAAATGAAGGAAACAACAGCAAAGATGAATATAACTAAAAGTTGGTTCTCTGAGAAGATAAACAAAATTGATAAACCATTAGCCAGACTCATCAAGAAAAAAAGGAAGAACTCAAATCAATAGAATTAGAAACGAAAAAGGAGAAGTAACAACTGACACTGCAGAAATACAATAGATCATGAGAGATTACTACAAGCAACTCTATGCCAATAAAATGGACAACCTGGAAGAAATGGACAAATTCTTAGAAATCTACAACCTGCCAAGACTGAATCAGGAAGAAACAGAAAATATGAACAGACCAATCACAAGCACTGAAATTGAAACTGTGATTAAAAATTTTCCAACAAACAAAAGCCCAGGACCAGAGGGCTTCACAGGCGAATTCTATCAAAGATTTAGAGAAGAGCTAACACCTATCCTTCTCAAACTCTTCCAAAATATAGCAGAGGGAGGAACACTCCCAAACTCATTCTAGGAGGCCACCATCACCCTGATACCAAAACCAGACAAGGATGTCACAAAGAAAGAAAACTAAAGGCCAATATCACTGATGAATATAGATGCAAAAATCCTCAACAAAACACTAGCAAACAGAATCCAACAGCACATTAAAAGGATCATACACCATGATCAAGTGGGGTTTATTCCAAGAATGCAAGGATTCTTCAATATATGCAAATCAATCAACGTGATAAACCATATTAACAAAGTGAAGGAGAAAAACCATATGATCATCTCAATCGATGCAGAGAAAGCTTTCAACAAAATTCAACACCCATTTATGATAAAAAACCCTGCTGATAGTAGGCATAGAAGGAACTTTCCTCAACATAATAAAGGCCATATATGACAAACCCACAGCCAACATCGTCCTCAATGGTGAAAAACTGAAAGCATTTCCGCTAAGATCAGGAACACAAGGTTGCCCACTCTCACCACTCTTATTCAACATAGTTTTGGAAGTTTTAGCCACAGCAATCAGAGAAGAAAAGGAAATAACAGGAATCCAAATCAGAAAAGAAGAAGTAAACCTGTCACTGTTTGCAGATGACATGATGCTATACATAGAGGATCCTAAAGATGCTACCAGAAAACTATTAGAGCTAATCAATGAATCTGTTAAAGTAGCAGGGTACAAAATTAATGCACAGAAATCTCTTGCATTCCTATACACTAATGATGAAAAATCTGAAAGGTAAATCAAGAAAACACTCCCATTTACCATGCAACAAAAAGTATAATATACCTAGGAATAAACCTACCTAAGGAGACAAAAGACCTGTATGCAGAAAATTATAAGACACTGATGAAAGAAATTAAAGATGATACATATAGATGGAGAGATATACCATGTTCTTGGACTGGAAGAATCAACATTGTGAAAATGACTCTACTACCCAAAGCAATCTATAGATTCAATGCAATCCCTATCAAACTACCACTGGCATTTTTACAGAACTACAACAAAAAATTTCACAATTTGTGTGGAAACACAAAAGACCCCGAATAGCCAAAGCAATCTTGAGAACGAAAAACGGAGCTGAAGAAATCAGGCTCCCTGACTTCAGACTATACTACAAAGCTACAGTAATCAAGACAGTATGGTACTGGCAGAAAAACAGAAATATGGATCAATGGAACAGGATAGAAAGCCCAGAGATAAACCCTCACACACATGGTCACCTTATCTTTGATTAAGGAGGCAGGAATGTACAGTAGAGAAAAGACAGCCTCTTCAATATGTGATACTGGGAAAACTGGACAGCTACATGTAAAAGAATGAGATTAGATCACTCCCTAACACCATAAACAAAAATAAGCTCAAAATGGATTAAAGACCTAAATGTAAGGCCAGAAACTATCAACTCTTAGAGCAGAACACAGGCAGAACAGTCTATGTCATAAATCACAGCAAGATCCTTTTTGACCCACCTCCTAGAGAAATGGAAATAAAAACAAAAATAAACAAATGGGACCTAATGAAACTTCAAAGCTTCTCCACAGCAAAGGAAACCATAAACAAGACCAAAAGACAACCCTCAGAATGGGAGAAAATATTTGCAAATTAAGCAACTGACAAAGGAATAATCTCCCAAATTTATAAGCAGCTCACGCAGCTCAATAACAAAAAAACCAACAACCCATCCAAAAATGGGCAGAAGACCTAAATAGACATTTCTCCAAAGAAGATATACAGACTTCCAATAAACACATGAAAGAATGCTCAACATCATTAATCATTAGAGAAATGCAAATCAAAACTACAATGAGATATCATCTCACACCAGTCAGAATGGTCAAAAAATGGTCCAAAAATCTAGAAACAATAAATGCTGGAGAGAGTGTGGAGAAAAGGGTACACTCTTGCACTGCTGGTGGGAAGGTGAATTGGTACAGCCACTATGGAGAACAGTATGGAGGTTCCTTAAAAAACTACAAATAGAACTACCATATGACCCAGCAATCCCACTACTGGGCATATACCCTGAGAAAACCATAATTCAAAAAGAGTCATGTACCAAAATGTTAATTGCAGCTCTACTTACAATAGCCCGAAGATGGAAACAACCTAAGTGTCCATCATCAGATGAATGGATAAAGAAGATGTGGCACATATATACAATGAAATATTACTCAGCCATAAAAAGAAACAAAATTGAACTATTTGTCATGAGGTGGATGGACCTAGAATCTGTCATACAGAGCGAAGTAAGTCAGAAAGAGAAAGACAAATACCATATGCTAACACATATATATGGAATTTAAGAAAAAAATATCATGAAGAACCTAGGGGTAAGACAGGAATAAAGACACAGATCTACTAGAGAATGGACTTGAGGATATGGGGAGGGGGAAGGGTGAGCTGTGACAAAGTGAGAGAGAGGCATGGACATATATACACTACCAAACGTAAGGTAGATAGCTAGTGGGAAGCAGCCGCATAGCACAGGGAGATCAGCTCGGTGCTTTGTGACTGACTGGAGGGGTGGGATAGGGAGGGTGGGATAGGGAGGGTGGGAGGGAGGGAGATGCAAGAGGGAAGAGATATGGGAAAATATGTATATGTATAACTGATTTACTTTGTTATAAAGCAGAAACTAACACACCATTGTAAAGCAATTATACTCCAATAAAGATGCAAAAATAATAATGATTTTTTTTTTTTTTTTTTTTTTGCTGCACAGAGCAGCTTGCGGGATCTTAGCTCCCTGACCAGGGATTGAATCCAAGCCCCCTGCAGTGGAAATGTGGAGCCCTAACTACTGGACAACCAGGGAATTCCCCAAAAACATTCTCAAGATGTCAGTTAATTGAAAGCTACTACCTTTTCCTCTAATCATTTCCCATAGTAATAAAAAAAAAAAAGCATGCAGACAATGCACAGAAATCTCTTGCATTCCTATATACTAATGATGAAAAATCTGAAAGAGAAATTATGGAAACACTCCCATTTACCATTGCAACAAAAAGAATAAAATACCTAGGAATAAACCTACCCAGGGAGAAAAAGACCTGTATGCAGAAAACTGTAAGACACTGATGAAAGAAATTAAAGATGATACCAACAGATGGAGAGATATACCACGTTCTTGGATTGGAAAAATCAATACTATGAAAGTGATTATTTCACCCAAAGCAATCTACAGATTCAATGCAATCTCTATCAAATTACCAATGGCATTTTTTACAGAACTAGAACAAATCATCTTAAAACTTGTATGGAGACACAAAAGACCCCGAATAGCCAAAGCAGTCTTGAGGGAAAAAAACGGAGCTGGAGGAATAAGACTCCCTGACTTCAGACTATACTACAAAGCTACAGTAATAAAGACAGTATGGTACTGGCACAAAAACAGAAACATAGATCAATGGAACAAGATAGAAAGCCCAGAGATAAACCCATGCACCTATGGTCAACTAATCTATGACAAACAAGGCAAAGATATACAATGGAGAAGAGACAGTCTCTTCAGTAAGTGGTGCTGGGAAAACTGGACAGCTACATGTAAAAGAATGAAGTTAGAACACTCCCTAACACCATACACAAAAATAAACTCAAAATGGATTTGAGACCTAAATGTAAGATGAGACACTATAAAACTCTTAGAGGAAAACATAGGAAAAACACTCTTTGACATAAATCACAGCAAGATCTTTCTTGATCCACCTCCTAGAGTAATGGAAATAAAAAAAAAATAAACAAATGGGACCTGATGAAGCTTTAAAGCTTTTGCACAGCAAAGGAATCCATAAACAAGACGAAAAGACAACCCTCAGAATGGGAGAAAATAATTGCAAATGAATCAACAGACAAAGGATTAATCTCCAAAATATATAAACAGCTCATGCAGCTCAATATTAAAGAAACAAACAACCCAATCCAAAAATGGGCCAAAGACCTAAATAAACATTTCTCCAAAGAAGACATACAGATGGCCAAGAAGCACATGACAAGCTGCTCAACATCACTAATTATTAGATAAATGCAAATCAAAACTACTATGATGGGGCTTCCCTGATGGGGCAGTGGTTGAGAGTCCTCCTGCCGATGCAGGGGACACCGGTTCATGCCCCAGTCCAGGAAGATCCCACATACCACGGAGCGGCTAGGCCCTTTAGCCATGGCCGTTAAGCCTGTGCATTCAGAGCCTGTGCTCCACAACAGGAGAGGCCACAACAGTGAGAGGCCCGTGTACCGCAAAAAAAAAAAAAAAGTACAATGAGGTATCACCTCACACCAGTTAGAATGGGCACCACCAGAAAATGTACAAACAACAAATGCTGAAGAGGGTGCGGAGAAAAGGGAACCCTCTTGCACTGTTGGTGGGAATGTAAATTGATACAGCCACTATGGAGAACAGTATGGAGGTTCCTTAAAAAACTAAAAATACAATTACCATATGATCCAGCAATCCCACTACTGGGCATATACCCAGAGAAAACCATAATCCAAAAAGACACATGCACCCCAACGTTCACTGCAGCACTAGTACAACAGTCAGGTCATGGAAGCAATCTAAATGTCCATCAACAGAGGAATGGATAAAGAAGATGTGGTACATATATACAATGGAATATTAATCAGCCATAAAAAGGAACGCAATTGAGTCACTTGTTGAGACACGGACAGATCTAGAGACTGTCATACAGAGTGAAGTAAGTCAGAAAGAGAAAAACAAATATCGTATATTAATGCGTGTATGTGGAACCTAGAAAAGTGGTACGGATGAGCTGGTTTCCAGGGCCGAAGTTGAGACACAGATGTAGAGAACAGACGTGTGTACACCAAAGGGGGAAAACCACGGTGGGGTGGGGATGGTGGTGTGCTGAATTGGGCGACTGGGATTGACATGTATACACTGATGTGTACAAAACTGATGACTAATAAGAACCTGCAGTATAAAAAAACAAACAAAAAAACAACTAGTACTAAACTTTCCTTGGGTTATTTGTATGGAAATATGTTAATATAACTATTTCAGACATTACATGAAATTTCTAAAAATCTTATATGTTCTGGTAGAATGTTATAATTCATAATTCTAGTTATTAGTTTAAAATGTATATCTCAGAAATAACTAAATTTCCTTGTCAATTGCATTATTATTATGAACTTTTATCAAATATTTAAACATGGTCATTTTTAAGTCTTTTGTCATTTAGAGACAGTTCTGGGTATACTCTGATGCTTTTACAAATATGTTCCTATAAAAGGGTTTCATCTTCAAGAAATTCATGGAAAAGACTCTGACAAGTACAGGTTTCTGGTAACTGACTATACTGCTGAACTGAATGAATAAGCATTTTCAGAACTCTAATGGAGAACTGATGAACTCATAAAAGTGCTAACAAAAGATCAAGATGAAAAAAAATTAATTACACGGGACTGAGTGAACTGATGAGGGTGATTATAATATTTGTGACTTCTGTTTGAATAAAAAAAAAAGGATCATACTCCATGATCAAGTGGGGGTTATCACAGGAATGCAAGGATTCTTCAATATATGCAAATTGATCAAGTGGGGTTTATCACAGGAATGCAAGGATTCTTCAATATACACAAATCAATCAATGTGATATACCATATTAACAGAGTGAAGGAGAAAAACCATGTGATCATCTCAATAGATGCAGTAAAAGCTTTTGACAAAATTTATCACCAATTTATGATAAAAACCTTCCAGAAAGTAGGCAGAAAGGGAACTTACCTCAACATAATAAAGGCCATATATGACAAAACCACAGCCAACATCGTTTTAAATGGTGAAAAACTGAAACGATTTCCACTAAGATCAGGAAGAAGACAATGTGCCCCACTCTCACCAGTATTATTCAACATAGTTTTGGAAGTTTTAGCCACAGCAATCAGAGAAGAAAAAGAAATAAAAGGAATCCAAATCGGAAAAGAGGAAATAAAACTGTCACTGTTTGTATATGACATGATACTATACATAGAAAATCCTAAAGATGCTACCAGAAAACCACTAGAGCTAATCAATGAATTTGGTAAAGTACCTGGATACAAAGTTAATGCACAGAAATCTCTTGCATTCCTATACACTAATGATGAAAAACCTGAAAGAGAAATTAAGGAAACACTCCCATTTACCATTGCAACTAAAAGAATAAAATATTCTAGGAATAAACCTACCTAAGAAGACAAAAGACCTGTATGCACAAAAGTATAAGACTCTGATGAAAGAAATTAAAGATGATACAAACAGATGGAGAGATATACCATGTTCTCGGATTGGAAGAATCAACATTTTACAAATGACTATACCACCCAAAGCAATCTACAGATTCAATGCAATCCCTATCAAACTACCAATGGCATTTTTCACAGAACTAGAACAAAAAATTTCAATTTGTATGGAAACACAAAAGACCCCGAATAGCCAAAACAACCTTGAGAAAGAAAAATGGAGCTGGAGGATTCAGGCTCCCTGACTTAAGACTATACTACAAAGCTACAGTAATGAAGACATTAAGGTACTGGCACAAAAACAGAAATATAGATCAATGGAACAGGATAGAAAACCCAGAGATAAACCCACGCATATATGGTCACCTTATCTTTGATAAAGGAGGCAAGAACATACAATGGAGAAAAGACAGCCTCTTCAATAAGTGGTGCTGCGAAAACTGGACAGCTACATATAAAAGAATGAAATTAGAATACTCCCTAACACCGTACACAAAAATATACTCAAAATTGATTAAAGACCTAAATGTAAGGCCAGACACTATAAGACTCTTAGAGGAAAACGTAGGCAGAACACTCTCTAACAGAAATCACAGCAAGATTCTTTTGACCCACCTCCTAGAGAAATGAAAATAAAAATAAACAAATGGGACCTAATGAAACTTAAAAGCTTTTGCACAGGAGAAGAAACCATAGACAAGACAAAAAGACAACCCTCAGAATTGGAGAAAATATCTGCAAACGAAGCAACTGACAAAGGATTAATCTCCAAAATATACAAGCAGCTCATGCAGATCAATATCAAAAAAACAAACCACCCAATCCAACAATGGGCAGAAGACCTAAACAGACATTTCTCCAAAGAAGATATGCCAACAAACACATGAAAGGATGCTCAACATCACTAATCATTAGAGAAATGCAAATCAAAACTACAATGAGGTATCACCTCACACTGGTCAGAATGGCCATCATCAAAATGTCTACAAAGAATAAATACTGGAGAGGGTGTGGAGAAAAGGGAACCCTCTTGCACTGTTGGTGGGAATGTAAATTGGTACAGCCACTATGGAGAACAGTATGGAGGTTCCTTAAAAAGCTAAAATTAGAACTACCATACAACCCAGCAATCCCACTACTGGGCATATACCCTGAGAAAACTATAATTCAGAGAGAGTCATGTACCACAATGTTCATTGCAGCTCTATTTACAATAGCCAGCAAATGGAAGCAACCTAAGTGTCTGTCGACAGATGAATGGATAAAGAAGATGTGGCACATATATACAATGGAATATTACTCAGCCATAAAAAGAAATGAAATTGATTTATTTGTAGTGAGGTGGATGGACCTAGAGACTGTCACAGAGAGTGAAGTAAGTCAGAAAGAGAAAAACAAATATTGTATGCCAACACATATATATGGAATCTAAAAAAAAAGTTCTGAATAACCTAGGGGCAGAACAGGAATAAAGACACAGATGTATAGAATGGACTTGAGGACATGGGGAGGGGGAAGGGTAAGCTGGGATGAAGTGAGAGAGTGGCATGTACGTATATACCCTAAAAAATGTAAAATAGATAGCTAGTGGGAAGCAGCCACATAGCACAGGGAGATCAGCTTGGTGCTTTGTGTCCACCTAGAGGGGTGGGGAAGGAAGGGTTGGAGGGAAACGCAAGAGGGAGGAGATATGGGGATATGTATATGTATAGCTGATTCACTTTGTTATAAAGCAGAAACTAACACACCATTGTAAAGCAATTATACTCCAATAAAGATGTAAAAGAAAAATTGAAGTAAATGATGATATTATTTTCTCAATAAAATTTTATGAAACAAATATCCAAAATAAGAGACAAAAAGATTAAATTGCAAAACAGATGAGTAAAATGGAGCTGAATAAAGCAAAGAATAAAAGTAAAAAACCTGAAATGCCATAGATAAGAACATCATTATAGAAGCAGAAACACATCAGAACATTTAATCCAAAATATGAAATCAATCAATTTACTAGAACTATCAGAATGCACTGAAATAGGAGAAAGATGGAAACTATAAGAGAAAATATGAAAAGTGTAGAGGACAAAAATGGTTATTTGACATCACTGAAAAAGAGACCATACAAATGGAATAGAAGCAACAAATAGATGTTAAATATCTATATATAGATATATAGATATTCCTTAGATGAAGGCTATAATATTCACATCTAAACAGACTTACAACTTTCCACAAACAAAATTAATGAATATAGATAAAAACCTAATGTACTCTCATGAAAAAATTAAAAATTGAGCATTAAATCTGAAAAAAGAATCATGCAAACATTCACATAGAAAAACAAAAAAAAAATGCATTCAAACAGCCTCAGACTGCTCTGCCTTATTATTTGAAAAAAACACTGTGAATAAAGTCTATACCTTATTGAGGACTGAAAATGTTATAAGCTAGCTATTAAACAACACAACAAAAGTGAATGTTTCACATATGAAGGCAAGGGGACAATCTCAGACACTCTCATGAAGTAAACATATATTTTTAAATAAAAGTACTTAGAGACGTATTCTAGGTGGTCATTAGAGGTATTGGAATAAAGAACTCAGGAGTAGAGAAACTGAAGTGGAGGAAAGTGGCGTGCTAGTGAAACCATTTCAATATACAACTAAGCCTCGACTGTTGTCATAAATGTCATTACAAAAAAGGAAAAAAAAACAATGCAAGTTTTATAAATAGTTATGGAAAGGTAAAATACTTCTGTAAAAATATTATTTAATAATCTGGGACTATTTCACAATGTGCATGATGAAGATGATATTTTATTTGTAAATTTCTCTTATAAATTAAATGTGAACCTTACAGTTAGGGCCAACGGGTATATGAAAAGATGCCCAACATCACCAATCACTGGGTAAACACAAATCAAAACCACAATGAATTATCACCTCATACCTGTTAGAATGGCTATTATAACAAGAGTCGGTAAGCATGTGGAGAGAAGGGAGCCCTTGTGCACCCTTGGTGGGAATGTAAATTGGTACAGCCAATATGGAAAACAGTATAGAAGTTCTTCAAAAAAATTAAAACTAGAACTACCATATGATCTGCCAATCCCACTTCTGGGTCTATATCCAAAGGAAATTAGGGGCTTCCCTGGTGGTGCAGTGGTTAAGATTCCACCTGCTAATGTAGGGGACATGGGTTTGAGCCCTGGTCTGGGAAGATCCCACATGCCGCGGAGCAACTAAGCCCATGCACCACAACTACTGAGCCTGTGTTCTAGGGCCTGTGAGCCACAACTACTGAGTCTGTGTGCCACAACTACTGAAGCCCACGTGCCTAGAGCCCATGCTCTGCAGCAAGAGAAGCCACTGCAATGAGAAGCTCATGCACTGCAACAAAGAGTAGCACCCCCTCGCTGCCACTAGAGAAAAGCCCACGCACAGCAACAAAGACCCAATGCAGCCAAAAAATAAATAAAATAAATAAATAAAATAAAGTTTTAAAAAACACAAAGGAAATGAAATCAAAGAGATATCACAGCATTGTTCACAATAGGCAAGACAGGGAAACAAACTAAGTGTCCATCAATGAATTAATGAATTTTTAAAATGTGAGATATATATACATATATAGATACACACACACACACACACACACACACACACACACACACA
>NW_020837969.1:17864771-17969906 GCF_003676395.1 Aethalodelphis obliquidens | reverse complement strand
GGAATATTATTCGGCCATAGAAAGAAGGCAATCCTGGCATTTATGACAACATGGATTAACTTTGAGGGCATTACGCTAAGTGAAATAAGACAGAGAAAGACAAGCACTCTATGATATCACTTATATATGGAAACTAAAAAAGCTAAACTCATAGAAATAGAGAGTAAAATGATGGTTGCCAGGGGGCTAGCAGGTGAGGGAAATGGGGTTGGTCAAGGGACACAAACTTCCATTTATAAGATGAGTAAGTTCTGGGGATCTAATTACAGCAGATCTATGCAATGGTGACTAGAGTTAACAACACTGTACTATATAATTGAAAGTTGTTAAGAGAGTAGATCTTCAATATTCTTACCACACACACACAGAGATAATAATGATGTGAGGTGATGAAGGTATTAACTAACCTTATGTGGTAACCATTTCACGATATGTACATGTATCAAAGCATCATGCTATATCCTGTTGTATACCATAAATGTACACAAGGTCATATGTCAATTGTACCTCAATAATAAACACTACAGTTAAAAATGAAAAAAAAACCCCACATTAAAAAGCAAATCTCCAAAGAAAAAAGCCACATGACCATTTGTTTAAGAGATTTCTAAAATTCCGATATTATCATCTCAACTTGGAGTATAAGAAAAGAACAAAATATCACCTGTATATCAGGAATTTTCAACAGAACATTTGTAATATTTTTCTCCTTTTATAGAAAGAGAGGTAAGAGTCCAAATGATTATGCTTAGTTTACATATTGAGGGTATCTTATTTTCAAATATATCATGAATTAGTGAACGTGTGCTTATCAAGAAGATTGGGACAGAAGAATATTTCACTTGGTAAAAACAGTTGAGCCAATTAGACCATCCACTTCTTCACCCGGTAATTCTAAGGAAATAATCCGAAAACCCAGTGTCTGATATCACAGACATGGTAGAAATAGATCAGTTAAAAAAAAATTAACCTGCTCTGACAAGAGCCAAGGTAAAGTCCCCAACATAAGGAGGCTGGAGGTATATGTCTTCAGACACTGTTAGGAAAGTGAACCCAGTGATTTCCCCATAAGAAGAACCTAAGACTTGACTCCAGCTTAACCAGGGCCCAAGACACGTCAACAGGACAAAAACGTTTGCCAGCCCCACTCAAGGAGAAGTGCCAGACTGTGAACTGGGGGGGTCAGGGGAGGGAGACTGGGGGAATGGATGACCAATGGGACTAGAATTAACTTTTTATTCTGTCTCATTTTCAGCAATGAGCACGTGACGCTTCTATTCAGAAAAAAAGTGATAGTTTTCAAAAATGGTTGTTGTAGATTATATATAACATGGGCCATATTCATGATCTAAGTGCTGAAGCAGGTTATAAAGTGGTATAAATTCTACTTACAACTATGAGGAACAAATGATTTTGGAAGGAAAAAAAGCAACAAAATGATATGGACAGTAAGATTATAAATGACTGTTTTTTCCTAATGTTTAAACCATCTATAATATAGTTCTATTTTAAAATCATTTTAAAGTATTTTAAACATAATTTGTATCCAATCATTGTGCAAAAAATATAGACAAATGACCTTTGTGATTTATGTGTCAAATATCGTCACACTTTCCAGTCTTTAAACAGATTATAGGATGACCAATGAATCTTATTAAATGCATATTACAATTATTTTTAAAAATTTGGTGCATTGAAAAATAACTTTGAAAACTGGAGACTTAAAATGGAGGTAATTTCCAAGTGAACATTCTTTCTGGTCTCACCGTTTAAGAAAGCGGAGTAGTAACCATTGACTGATTGACCGTTGGCATTATCAGCATTTTACATGTGACAAATATTCATGCAACTGAACCAAATTTTACCTCTAATCAAGAATGGCAGAGTCACGCAGAGACTAGTTATAGTCCTACTAAAGCAATCCAGGAAAAATTTCTTTCAGATGTGGTAAAAACCCACACAGAGACTTTTATGAAAATTTGGTGTTCCTTGCCGGGAGGAAAATCCACAAGGCCAAAGAACCTTATCTCCTGCAACTATTATTCTTCAGAGTATTTCAAGAGCTCATTGTCAGAGAAATTGAACTTGACCCTGCTTTTGATTTGGAGTAATTTCTTATCACAGAACTGTCACTTCCCAGCATTCCAACCTCAGGCACATGATGAGCTGTGGCCTGACAGGAGCTATAATCAGAGGTAAAGCAACTGGTGATAAAGTATGAAGTGCCTTGAGTTTTGATATAAATCAATAGAGAAATCCCTTCTCTATCCAGTTAAATCACTTATAACTTTATTGTCTTACAGGAAATACAGCCTGTGTCAAAAGAAAGGCGAAGTCAGAATCTGCTGCTAGAGTTCCTATAATGTCTATTTTCTCAACAGTGCTTTAGCAAACTTTCGGTCCTCAGATTTGAAAAGAGCGTCGTTACTAATTCAGAGTACCTTGTCTTGACCCTACCCTGGGCCTGAGGGTAGAATCCCATTGTGTTAAGAGCTCACTGTCGCCCCCTTTTCCAGAAATTGCCCTCAACTGGGAGGAACTGCCTTATCCTCCCCCTTCTCCTCAGCCACAGCCCCCAGTTACTGACGGAATGATTCTGGGGTTCAGAAGGACAAGCACCTCACCTTTTGCGCAGTTGATACTCCAGAGCCCCACTCCCCAAGCCCCGACCCACACACCCTGCCCCCGTGTCTTGGTTGGCCAAAAAGTTCGTTCGGGTTTTCCGGCAGCTCTTAAAACCCGAACGAACTTTTGGGCCAACCCAATATTAGCCCAAGGCCAGATTTTATGCTACTGGGTTCTTTCTCCCTCCCTTCCTGCCTCTTCCCCTTTTCCGGCTTCACATCCTTCCTTAAAGGCTCTCCCCAAAATGCATTTCCCCCATAAATTACAGTCATCCAAATTCCTGTTTTAGGCTCGCCTTTAAGAGACAGTGTAAGTTTAACAAACAAATGTTGGCTTCTCAGGCATACGTGACAATGCTTAAGTTTTTTGAAAGCATGACCTTAATTTTGGGGATAATGTTATGACAACAAGATTCGACTCCTATACTTGGACCTCATTTTTGCATCCAACAACTCTGAAATTAGCAGCGGAAGACAGGATACCCTGTCTGCCCTCCAAAGGTCTCTATCCTTCACAAAATTGAAATGCAGAATGCCTTCTGATGCCCCAGGGTTCGCTGCAGCACCTTGCCCTTCCTCATCTTTATGTGACTTCTAAATCAATCATTTTACATATGTGTGAGAAGTTGTTTTGATTTGCTTTAATTCCTGCTGAAGAGAATTTTAATTTACATTTCAATCACCGGGAAAAAAAATTTTTGAGCAGGTCCTGGGGATAGAGCAATGAACACAACAAACAAAATCCTTATTTTTATGATGCTTAAATTCTAATTGTGGAACGCCAAAAATTAAAAAAAGAAAATAAATAAAAAGCATATTTTCTAGTAAAGAAGCAATTTCCCAAAATAATATATTCAACTTTGTCTCTCAATTTTAAACAATCTTTCCCTCCATACATTGCACTCTAGGCCAAGAAGCTTAATAGTCATTGAAATGTTTTAATGAAATATAGATTGACCAAAATGGTATAATTCCTATGATGTAATTCCTCAGTGGTGGTAAGTTGAAGAAACTATCGTTTGAAAGTTGATACTAGGTTTACCCAATAATTTCATTGCCCAATTATTTGCATATTGATGGGGCTTTGGGAATATCACGGCATCCAGTACAGCCTTTTTTCACAATATACATCAAGATTGTGTTTCCAATTAGACCACTGGAGTAATAGACACATTCACTGGGGAGATGAGGCCAGGTCAAAACAAGGAATCACATACAGCTCTAGCTGCAGAAGAGATTTGAATGCTACCAGATGCTGAGATGCTTGAGGATGGTACCATGTGTCCCCAACAGAGAAGATACTAAGTAAATGTTTGTGGAATGAAAGAATAAATAAATAAATACATAGATCCATATAGTGAAAATTAGCATTTTATGTTTCTTCTTGCTCCTTACTGGCTCTGAGGAAATACGTCATGTAATCTTAGACAATAATTTCCTCAGAGATAAAAAAAATGACTTTAAGCCAGAAGGCATTTCAGAAATCACTTTGTGACTTTACTATATACATTAATTATTATTGGGTGATGTTTCAGATTAATAGGTCATACTCATCGTAGCTGTAAAAATAAGTACTATTGTGTGAAGTAGCTAATGTCTAAAACGTAATGGACAGTTTCTAATATAAACATTTCAGGGACATTTTAGAAGTAATATTCCTTTCCTCACATCTTTCAATACAGACATAGAACAAAAAAAAATATCAGTTAATCTATCTATTTATCTACTCCTTTTCATTGCTGAACCCCAAATTGACTCTGAACAAGTAGTCCCATTGATTCTCTAGCTAGTTTCCTTTCTTGACTGTTTAAGAATCACCTACAGTTTGCTTTTGAACCCTTTGCAAGATATTCCTCAAATTCTTTTTCAGTCCAACTTGTTTTGCCCTGCCATTTTATACTTTGTAGATAGTTAGTTGTCTTTAGATAAACCAATGTTTACGTTTCAATGTTATCTTCTTCCCTGTAGTAGCTGCTTTGACTTTGCCCATTACTGGTACTATGAAAATTAAGTAATATATCAATACTTTATATACTTAGTATACTTAAGCTTATCAATTAACATAATTATTTTAGCTATAATTAAAATATAAAATTTGTTCTCATCAAATATGCAGATTTCACAGAGCTGGAAGGCAAAGTACTATAATAAAAGCTAGATTAAATATCATTCGCTAGGAGGGGTTGGATCTCAAACTCGAAAGATGAATTCAAAGCCTTGTATTTATATTCAAAAACTTCATTGCATAAGTACAGAGGGGAAGATATGAAACATAGGCAAAATTTACTTGGAAAAAAAAATAAATTGGAGATTTAACTGCAAACTCAGTGGGATCAATATTGAGATGGGACAACTTAAAAATTAAATCCAGTTTTAGCTGGGCTGATAACGTCACATGAAATTACAGTTCTGCTGTAATCTCGTATTTCTCAATGTCTATTCAGGAATATTTCTCATCTAAATACTACTTTTTTTTTTAAATCACTAGCAATGTTTTACAATGTTAATGCTTGATCAACTTGACTCACTGAAGTATGTGCTGGAACAATTGGAGCTACTTAAGAGTGAGATAAAGTGCTCCACTAGGGATATCCAAAGAGGAGAGAGAATGAGAGGGCAAGTAGAAAATGTAGAGTCAATGAGGTGAAAAGGCAGACCTGAACAAAAAGCAATAAAATACTCTTCAATCAAATACAGATGAAATGCTCTCCATTTTCTGTGGGAACATCATATGCTTACAACTGAAGACCAATATCAAATCAATGAACTAAGTACATGTATCCATAAGTCACAAATAACTAAATGGGCACCTACATTTATCTTCTCTCTCACTGCCTGGATTAGATTTACCATTGCAAGTATATGCATTGTTATTGTTTGCATAACTGCCCAGGATAACATGAAATGCTAAGTGTTTAACATACAAGTAGGTCCTAATGACACATTTCAACAGTGTATCATGATTGTGGGTGAAATGGTATCAAATGTATTTTATTTCTTTTTAGAAAGTTTGACTTCTATAATGTGCATTTCAGCACATGTGTTATTCATGGCATTTTTTAAACCGCATAGAACTCCTTCTCCGTCTCCAGAGTCATATGCCACTTCCCAAAAAAATAATTCTCCAACCTTCTGAAGAATACATCTGAAGGTATATTCTGTGTTTGGTGTGTATTTGAGAGATAAGAGAGAAAATGCATTATTTTTTACATTTTATCTGTTTGTGTACTGATTTAAAATACTGTTATTATTATTAAAATGTGTATTTTGCAATAATTATATCATGACTCTACTAAAATCTACCTGGCAACTTAGTTTCCTGTGATCACCTATGAGTGTTTTATGTTTTCTCTAAATGCAATGAACCTCACACAGTTGTAATAATTAAATGTAATTCCTTTCCTTATATTCCTGATAATTCTCCAAGTCATCTCAGCTCAAGCCACTCTCTAATTAAGAAGAGATGAAAAAAGTAGCAGGTATTTTGGCAAGTTGATTTTTAACACTCAATAACATTGTTTCCCTCAAAAAAAAGCAAGCTATAGAAAATCCTTCTAAGATTCTTACTTTATTCTAGTAGTAGGACTAGTTCAGAGACAAGGTACAATATCAAATTCAAATGCACTAATACTACAATAATAAGGCTCACTTTTAAAGCATCGCTGAACATTAGAATATAATTTAATGGCTGAGTGGCTAAAAGAATTTAATCTCCTTCCTTCCACGTAGCACAAGAATTGCTGCTACTCCCAGCAGCATCAGGTCCAGCAGTTGCGGGGGAAATCTAGCTTGAGGAGTATAACAGGTTTGTCAAGTCTAGAAGGAAGCATGTGATGTAAATGTATTACATGTACATGAAACCACCATTTCCCTTCCTAGGAATGTTTTGTCTTGACATTGCCATCTTTTCTTTTCCTCCAAAAGGAAAGATAAACAAAATTGCAAAGAGCTATCTTCATTAAATTCACATCATCCCCAAGGTCTATAAATATGCAGCTAGACATAACCAAGTTTTAGACACACATATAAATTGAATCAAAGGGGAAGAAATAGGAAAGATTGAGACTATAATTCAGCGATTTAATGTTATCCTTGGATCAATCCAGACTGATTTTTTTCCTCGCAGAATGATTTCAAGAAATTTCTCTATGCTATTATGATCTCAAAAGGAGAATAATGAGAAATGAGGTAATGAATATGAGAATATGATATGGTGGCTATCATCAGGATGTTATTGATTACACCACCCATTAAAACACACAGAGGCCTTTTAAGAGTACCCATGAGAAAAATTCCTCTATGATTTTAGTACCAGAGAAAATTCTTATTTTTATCTTACAGGAACAATGATTCAGCCCTTATGTTTCTCTGTTTGTTCTAGCTACTGGGAAGTCCAAGCCAAAGTTTTAAACCCCTCTTACAAGTGAAAATGACTTTCTGTTATGCTTTTGTCCCCTAATCTTTCATTTAGCTCTACATTATTATCTTATTACTTCTTCCCTCATACCTCATGTCTGCCTGAAAGTCGACCCAAATTCTCTCTTTTTAAAAACTGTATGGAACAAAGTGCAACATAAATAAATAGTACATTGGGATTCTTATTATATTTTAAAGGAAATCATTATAAGTCTTTAAAAGATTCCTGTTCCTACTTTCAACGGAATGACTTGTGGTTTTGTTTTTTTGGGTTTTTTTCTGCGGTGCGCGGGCCTCTCATTGTTGTGGCCTCTCCCATTGCGGAGCACAGGCTCCGTACGCGCAAACTCAGCGGCCATGGCTCACGGGCCTAGCCGCTCCGCGGCATGTGGGATCTTCCAGGAACAGGGCACGAACCCGCGTCCCTTGCATCGGCAGGCGGACTCTCAACCACTGCACCACCAGGGAAGCCCTGCCTTGTGGTTTTATACGCAAAGTTCATTAAGCAATACAAAAGAAAGTATCTTCCAAGACAATGTCACAGACAGTGAGGGCTGGTTCTACATAACTCTTTCTTGTTTGACTCTTTGATCAATAGTTGAATATACCCTTGCCTTCTGAGTACCACACTTGCCTAAGTTTCTTCCTACCATACTAATTGTGAATTCCCAGGCTCCCCTCTCGTTCCTGAGATCATAATTTTGGAATGCTTAGCCTTTGGTCTCTTCTTTGTCTACTCTTCCTTTCTTGGACTCACATCCAGTCTTATAGCTTTAAGTACCATCAATATGTTGGCAGTCCCAAATGTGTGTTTCTAGCCTAGACCACTCTTCCAAATTCAAGACATATATCCAACTGACTGCTCAAAATCTCCCCTTGGATATCTAATAGCATATCAAGTTCAAAATGTATTTCTAAAACCAAACTTCGGATTTTCCTCCCTAAACATGCTCCACCTGTAGCCTTCCTCACTTCAATTGTTGGCAACTTGATCCGTCCAGTTGTTCAGGTCAAAGCCCTGGAATTATCTCTGACTCCCCTCTTTCTCTCCCACTTGGCATCTAATGCATCAAGAAATTCTATTGGGGGCTTCCCTGGTGGCGCAGTGGTTGGGAGTCCGCCTGCTGATGCAGGGGACACGGGTTCGTGCCCCGGTCCGGGAAGATCCCACATGCCGCGGAGCGGCTGGGTCCGTGAGCCATGGCCGCTGAGCCTGCGCGTCCGGAGCCTGTGCTCCACAATGGGAGAGGCTATTCTATTATCTTCTAATGTTTCGCTATATACCTTCTTTGTTAGGGTCATTAACAGTGCAGTTCTGATCAGAATAACCTAATTGCTGTTGATAAATACCCTTAAAACTGGCAAAAACATCAGGATAAATTCAGTACCTAAACACTCCTCTCTCTTTATCTGTGAACATACAGCTATGACTCACTATTAAAAGTATTTTGCCTCTCTCCTCTCAAAGTTATAAGAGTTCTGAGTCTTTACAGAATAAAAGAATAAAAAGGCTAAAGCATTTCCCTAATGATTCTTATTATACATTTTTAATACACAACTTTTTAACATTATAACTTATTATAACATACAACGTAAGTAAACTTAACCATCACCATTTCCTCACCTTGAAGGGCAGCAGACACAGGGGAATCTAACCCAAGAGGACTTTAGTTACTTTATTAGATGTTCTGGGACAAACTGCAATTCACAACTTTGAGGAGAACGTCATGGCCACCCCAACCTGGGCAAATTTCCTTCTACTGTATTTTTTTTTTAGGATACTACTCTGAGGAACAAGAACAAGAGGACACAGTTTAGTTTATGGGACTTACTGAATACTCCTCTTAGAGTACAATGATATGTAATGGGGAAAAAATTAAAACCTGAACTATGTGCTCAGTCTCTAAAATCAGAGGCCCTATGTTCTCACTCGAATCCACTGATACTTCACTTTCTGCATGAAATAGAAGCCATCATTTTATTTTTGAGTAGTTATCTGTTTTAAAGCCATGAATAAATATGATTAAAGTAGTCAGACATCTCAAGATTGAAATACGAATCGTGGACCCAAATCAAGAGCCTTTCATTTTCTGTGTTAATGAAGGGGAACACAGTGAATAATATACGCACATAAATCCATTCAGACACATACTGATGAGTCGTAACACATCCTTCAGTATGTTTCATACCTATTCTTTCCATTCTGCTTGACTGTCACTGTTCCCTGCCGTTCAAGTCCCCACCACGTCATACAGTCCTGCTACAAAGCTTCCTCTCTCTCCTTGCACACTTCAGGGTTTCCTCCTCTTTAATTCATTTTCAGACAACATTCTCAAGTATCATTTTTATCTGGAAACACCTATGATTACTAAAACACTCCCCCTGGCTTTCAGAGCCTCCAAGGATTTACTCCCAACAAACATATTCAAACTTACTTCCCACTGGCCCATTAGCATTGACAGGAAAATCCAACTTTAATCAGTCCTGTACCTTTAGTAACAATGCCCTTGTCAGCAACCATCAGGACAGTGACAAGCCCCCAAGTACCATGGCTAGGGTCCCCTCACTCCCAGGGAATGTCCTCCTTGCCTGGCCCCCACTGCATCCCACTCATCCAAATTTGACCTTCAGGACCTGACTCAACTCCATGGAAAATTTATTTCCTTTAGTTTTATTTAGTTTATGATTATTTTTGTTGTTTACTTTTGCCAGAAGACCTGTGGCCTTGGAAGACAAAGCTTACCATCTTTAATCTTTAAAAGCTTGTCTATTATGGTAAAGTGATAAGGGACAGTTAGTGACTGTATTGGAGTATGTATTATAAATTCTTAAAACTTTTTTTTCCTGATGCCTCAACATCCCCACAGGTTGTGTTCAGCACAACATCCCCACAGACAGGTTGTGTGCAGCACCCCTCTCAGGGTACTAGGTGTCCCAGTATGATGAGTGTGGCCCCCCGCTGCAAGTTCCCCTTCTTTCCCTCCCCATCCCCACACTGTGACCTAGTGACATTCAAATGCACCTATAATACTGCACCCTGACCCCCAGTAAAGGCACATTCCACGGGCCCTCCCTCTCCCTCAGCTCCCCACCTGCCCTTGGTCGAGTTTACCCTTTGGAGCTTCTCCCATACGGTCTTTTGTGTGGTATGTCTTGCCTCCCAATTTAGGACCTGTGCATGTAACACATCTCTCTCACTTTCCTGTGTCTCTCCACCTCTCCATGGTGTTATTTCATGTCCATACCAGAATGACCATCACAAGAACCTCATTTTTAATTCTTACAATGCAGCATATATAAATCATACCCCAATAGAAATGTATACATGTTAAAGTTTGTTCCTTTAGTCACTAATTTTGCCAACTACAGTTTTCATTTGTCTACACATGTTGATGCTGACAATAAATTTGCCAATATGGAGTCCTCCATGCAGGTAATAGAACATTAGTGATGACTTCATACCATCAGCATCACACAGTGGTACATTAGCTGCCAGACTGTTAAATTATTGCTGCTCTCAATAAGCTTACTTCTAGAAAGAATACTACAATATAGATGCTCGTTAAAATTTTGTTGAATAATTGCTTCCGTGTATGCAGGCATGAGTGAAAAAATTACAAAACATGTTACAGGTCACAGGAATGCTATATTTAGAGAATGAGTGACTTTTTACTGAAAAATGTTTTTAATTTATATATTTAATTTAAAATATATTTAATTTAAGAAAAGCATATACCCATGACTCAATGTCTATTTTGTATTTTTGACACTTAAATATTAGGTACTGTGTACCAGATGCTATTTGAAGAACATAAAAATGATAATGTAATCCTCATAATAACCTCATGTCCATTTTATGGATGAGAAAGCAGAGGCACAACAAAGTCTCATAATTGGTTAAGGGCTGAGCTAGGATTCAAACCCAGACAGTCTGGCTCCAAACTCTGTGCTCTTAGTGACTATGCAATGTTGCCACTCTGAGATTTTATCTTTAAAATAAAATATGCAATATCACCCAAGGTTTAATACACCCTCTTTCCAAAATGTAAGTAATGTATTTTTCTGACCATCCATGCCATGGGTTTTTGAAAGTCTTACGACTCAAATAGAAAATTTTATTGAGTGTTCTACAAGTGAAAATGTTCTGAGAGCTTATTCGGCAGCCTGGCCCTGTTACAGAATTTGAGAATTCCCTTAATTCCCGTCAACATGAGACAATGCAACAAAGAGAAACCACTTTCAGCTTACACGATTAAGCAAGTGCTACCAAAAAGTCCTCTGAGCCTTATTTGTATTCATATCACACAACCGGTGTGCATATCGGGCATCTGCAAAACAACTGTACCCAAGAAGACACATTTCACCTGATGGTACCAAATAGAGATATCTTAAGTTAGTGCTTCAAACCAGGAAATGTTCCATACTTTTATCACAAATACAGAAAAAAATAATTATTTAAAGCCACTTCTATCCAATTTACGAGCATGATGTTTGTTAATTAAACATGACCTTGGATTTGCACAGAAAATGTGCAATACTCAGAGATGGCCATTTGCTGTCTCTGTCCATGCTCTGTGACCGGCGTATGTAGTTCACGGTCAGAGACTCCTGCGGTTCCCATCCACATTCCTGACTGGCTTATGTAGCAAAACTATCTGTTATGTCTAGCAACCATCTCCATCCCATCCCACTCTTCCCTGTTAACCCAACTCCAATTTTGTTGAGATGGCAACATTCTCAGGGCAGGGGTACAGCTCCAGGGAATGAATCATGATTGCTCCCAGCCCTGCATGGTTCTACCTCCCCTCCCCGGATGCTTGTCAGAGAGTGGTTTGCACACAGGCACGCTATCCACTTCTGAACAGTGAGATGAAGTCTGCTGGGACCTTCTGGTACAAAATTTCTCCCCTGGAGAAAAGAAAGATGCAGAGCCCTGACACCACTGAGTATTAAATCAGCCCTGGAAGTACCTGTCCCCGGACTTCTTTTTATGTGAAATTATAAGGATCTACTACCAAAATGGCATTTAATACGTTCTTCTATCACTTGCAGTCCAAAGTACCTTAATTTACAGACATTACTTGATTTGCTTCCCAACCTGCAAGGCCATTGTCCTAAGTATGCGCATCTACTGTACCTTAACCTTTACATTAACAGAATTTCTCCTCACAGATACCCGATTCTTTTCGGTTTCTTTCATATGTAAATTATATTGATTTAAATGAAAATATAATAATTAGAAGATAAAATATATGTCTGGAAAATTTTTGATGTCTAAATTGCAATGGTGACCGCCATCACTGATTAAGATGGATTAAACTGTCCCTGACAGCAAGAAATCTAGCCAATGTTCTGATTACGCACATTCAGTTTGCGCAAATATTCAGAAAAAAAGGTCGTATTTTTGTCAAGCACTTGCATGAATCCCTGTGAGCACACAATTTTCCTTCTCTGAATTCTGAAGCATGCTTACCACCTGCAGATACTGAGGAAACTGACAAATAGCTTCTGACAAATAGGCAACTATCCTATAGCAACATGACACTGGGAAACATACACTGCGCCAAATAGCATTTTATATTGAAGAAAATACACTAAATTTTCACATTAGGTCAAGTTTATATCATATTCAGAGAAAAGCTTCCCTCTTCCTTTTTCTTTTATAATACGCTTGTAACAACCTCAATCAGAAATCCAAGGGGAAATCAAACGATATGCAGTGACAATCTTAAATTAGAAAATTGTTCCCTGGCTGGACCTCTTCTTGAGTTTGCTAGGACTGTGTACTTCAATTTGAAGAGACAACAATGGTCACAGAAGACGTGCAGGATACTATAATGGGTCCACGTTTTGGAAACAAACATCAGGAAGGAGAAGCAAGGTTATTTAAACATGAAATAAATATTGTCAGAATGTATTTCAGTGAGGAAACTACTGTATATTAAAGTCGTGGGATAACACACTTTGGATTCCAAATAGATGAAAGTGTTGCCTAAAATCCACAAAGCATGATTTTAAAAAAACAATATTGAAAGGAAGATTGGTTCCTGAAGGAGAAAACCACTTTGCAACCAACAGACTCATTGTGCTGGATGGCAGGAACCAGGCAGCAGTGACCAGAGACTCAAACAGAACTTAACTGGAGCAAACATTACCAGGTGGGACGAAAGCCACCCTTTGTCATGTCAGTATACAACTTCAGAAACTCAAAATATAACTCTCCAACAGAGACTTAATAAAAACTGAAAGACTAAGATTGAGCCCTTAGGTCTTGTATACCATTTATGTTACTGTCAGGGTAAGTCCCACACATAGATACGAAAAACATTAAACATTCATGAACATCTTTCCGTCAACTGCCCACTTCCTCAAGACTTCATTTCTATCTTGAACAGATGGCAAGCTATCAGTGTGTTCTTTATGACCAGAACATAAACACTGTCTGATTAAATCATTCTGAAGCCAATTAAAAACTCAACATTTACTCTGAGTAAAACATATCTACAATAAGAGAGCAAACATGGGGAGATTCAATCCATTTATTGCCCCATCTCCTGAGAAGAATGTGACATAGTGCAATGTATTAATAGAAGAAATAATTTATCTCAGTTAGCTATCTGTTTCCACCTGAGCTCTCAAATGAAATTGGCCAGAGATGTTAGAATTCCTTTCTCAAATATGCATTGGAATTCCCCAATGATAAAGCCAACACACACATACACACAGGCTAATTTAAAATCTTGATTCCCACTACAGAAAGTAAATAAATAAAGCAGATGCTATCCAGCAAGAGTCTGGGTTCGACTTCTCTTGTAGCCACTTGTAGCTCAAATATTGAAAACGCCAGGCACTATCAGGCACCTGAAAACTATCAGGCACTATAACACATTGACTACCTTACATTACTTCATTGACTCTTCATAATAACCTATGAGGAAGGAGCTAATTATTATACCATTTGACAGATTAAGAAACCGTATCTTCGTGTGATTAAGCAGCTTGCCCAAGATCACACAGTTAGTATGTGAAAGAGCTGTGCTTTGTACCCATGAGTTTTGATTCCAGAAGACATGCTTCAAACTCTATGCCCTCTCTAAGAGAGTAAGTTTTTCTAAGCCCTTCTAGAGAATTAAAATTAATAGGTGAAGCTCTTTAAATCTAAGTATTGCTAGAACAAATTATTTTCATGCATGGCATACAAACAACTGAAATATTCATCATAAATCATTCTTATTTCTTCATTAAAGCATTATGAGAATGTCTTTCTAATTTCTCCAAATTACTATGTATACTTAAAAGAAATAAAATGACTTTATAAATATTATATAATTCAGATTAGATAAAAAGATGGATTTTAAATATTCATACTTTAGATTTTTCATATATACTATAAAATATGAATTTTAAATAGTACAAATGTTACATTAAAATGTAAATGAGTATCTAATATATCTGATACTCATCACCAGAAGAGCATATATTATTGATACTTGACATGACCTAACTATAAACAATTCTAGGCGCTTAAGAAAGAATTTATAGGCATGGCTCCAACTGGGACACACCACTTCAGTGTTAAAACTGGGGAAGGCACAGGGAAACTGAGGTAAGTTGGTCCCCCTAATTCTGAAAGAGTATCACGTACCAAAGAAAGCCACTGTCCAGGAAAGACACAAATATCTCAGAAAAGATCCTTATGTGATTTAATGCTAGAAAAATGTATATGGAATTATATACTTTCTTGTGAAATTGGGCAATTATAATTTCTTCTGCTTAATCAGGCCCAAATTTTCCCTACAGCTGGAGAATAACTTTAAAAAAGAGTTTGAATGGTCAAATATGACAAAATTCCTCTGCTTAGCTTTGCTAGATCTGAGAGATAAAGCATCACCCAAAATTATCTTTACATGCAGCTGTAACTGACATATCCAATATTTACTACTTTAACACATATTTAATGTACATTCTGATTGGAGGATGTGTTCCAGAAATTCATGACATTCATGATGTTTGGCTAAAATTGTCTCACGATGGTCCAACTGAGGAAATGTCCTACCGTGCGTAGCCAAAAAGGCTATGTTTATATTTTATTACTGATATTTAATAGATGGTAGCAAAGATATTTCAATTAAGTTAAAATTGAATTTAAGATTGAATTTCACTATTTCATGGCCATGACAAATAAAACTAGGTTTAGACCCAGTCCCTTCATAAATTTGTCCCAGTGACAACAAATTAAACTAGGCAAATAAATTAACTGATTTAATTAAATTCATCACAACTAGAAGAAGAATAATTAAAAGTGCAAAAAGAAATTGCATTTTTAAAATACAGCATAGATCTTAGAAAATGATATCAAGTGAGAGACATTGTCCCAAAATATTACATACAGCATAATACCTTTCTAGAAAGTTAAAAACGAAAAACAGAAACAACAACAAAAATAAACATGCTTTTGAAGGGATACATATAAATTCAATGAAACCATATAAAAAGGAAAGAAAGAGTTACCAAAGAAATGGGAAAGAAGTAGGGACCATTTGTTTAGTTTGGGTTTGGTGTTCATAGTGCTTATTACATTATTTTACATAAAAATAAATAAATATATGAATGAGTGAAAGCAAGCCATACCTAGAAAATGAAGAGAGAGTGTCATGTAATAAGGGTTATAATATTCCCAATTCTGAGCACTTAAAGCTTCTTAAAATAATATGTAAGCTTATCACCCTATTTAAATCCTCACTGTTGGAGTCAGGGAGAACAGGTAGAAGATCCAGAGTAATCTTCCTATGCCCAGGGTTTTCTTCTCCATTTCAACCTACATAACTCTGATACATTCTCTAAGAACTTCAAAAGCTTCCCATGTATCATCCACAGAATAACAACCAGGTCAAGAGCTCCTATAATGCTGACCGGGTCGTCCTTCTCCATCGCTCATTGCTTCCTTCATTGACTACCTCCTTCCTGTTCATGCTAGTCCCTGGTCCTGGGTGCTTCCCTGTCATTCAGCATCTCCTCCTTCCTAAGTCCTACTTCCCTTATAAGGCCTGGCGCAAGGACCACCACATCCACAAATTGGCTGGTCTGAAATCTGTCTCCACTCTGTGCCCCAGAGCACAGTATATGTATCTTTATAATCGAATTTATCTATAGCATTCAATTTAATATTGCTAATTTAGCAAAATTTTATTGACTATTTACCACTATTAATGAGGCAATATACAAGTTTGGAAAAAATATAACCAGAGCATATACAATACCCTCAAAGATTTTATAATCTAGAATTATTTATATTCCTGCCTTACTTGATAATAAACAAGGCAGTATCAATAGATATCACCTTTGAATGTTTCCTAGCACTTAGGAAAGAATCACCATCCTAGGCAATGCTTGTCCTCTATTTCAGAAAAGAGGAGCTGAGTTTGCTGCTCTTCACTGAAAGCTGCTTTCCCAGCTGGCCAGAGATATTCCTGCATTTGTAGCTCTCTTTTTACATGTATTGCCAGAAATTCAAAATGTTAAAGGTCTTTGCACCTGTAATTTTTGTCTTCAACCATAGTTTTAAAAAAATGACTGTACCAGCTAAAAATACATATGTCCTAACTCCACTGCAGCTATAGGTGACCATGTGACATAGTTCTTAGCAATGAAACAGAAACAGAAATGTGCTGAGAGGAGCTTTCACAAACAGACTATTTTTCTAATCAAAAAAAAAGTGGACACCTACTTTCTTCTCCTTGTACTTCCCCTCTTTAAGTTACATACCCATTACATACATAATATACATTACATACCCATTATATATTATATACCCATCAGAGAGAGAGAAAAATGATGCCCAGAGTTGGTACAGCCAATCTGTGACCATAAGAATAAAAGTCACCCTAGGGTTGGAGGTTGAGAAACTAGAAGCAGCCTTGGTCCCCAGTCACTTCCTTGACCAGCTATGTTGGCTCCGGACTGCTTAGCTCTAGACTTCTGGTCACATGAGAATGAAAGGCTCTATCTGGTTTGGCCATTGTGGTGTTTTCTTACCTCATCCTAAAGCAGTTCTAACTGACATAACATCCCTGCTTACAAACAATAAGTAGGCTGAATTCACTTCCTGTTTAAAGAATGAATAATAAATGCAAAGAAGGTGTGAGGACCAGAAAATTTTTCTTTAACGTAAAAGAACATAGCTTTAAGAATGGATTCCTTTAAAAGATACTTCAGGAAATGTGATTTTAGAAACACTGTCTCTTTTCACAATACAATTCAAAGTATAGACCTTTGAAATAAGTGCTGAGAGATGAGAGGAGAAGACAAAGTACTGATATGAAAAAGGAATTTGGCTAGGAGATGAGTTGAAATGAAAAGGACACAAATTAAAAGTAAAATGGCAAAAGTAATATCTTCATGAGATTAGAATCACTCAAGATTAGATTCACTGAAGAACAAAGCCAACACTGGTGAAAATTGAATAGTGTGTAGAACAAATTTGAACAGCTGTCTCCAATATATAAGAAACTAACAGATTAAAATCACGAGAGAAGAAAAAGTAGATGTAGTTAATGGGAAAATTATGTGCCACAACACTTTTGTTCTTGAAGAAGAAGCCATTTGAACAAAAACTTAATAAATCTGAGTTATAATAGGACTACCTATTATAATATAATTATACATATTTAATATAACAGTACAATATATTCCTATACAAAAGAATGGCTTGAGTCTAAAAATGAAAAAGTCTCAGTGATTAACAAGCAATATTAATAAAAATGAAAACCTGAATTGATACTGTTGAACTTCATGATTTCAAGGCTAAAGAAAATACATTATTTCTTAACTTAGCAGAAAAGTTGTCTACAAAAGAAAAAAAAAATCAGACTCTTCCCCATCAAAAAATAGCAGGAAGCAATGAGCCAACATCTGTAGAGTTCTAGGTGGTAACAATTATAACCCAATATATCCCTAGGTGGTAAAACTTATAGAGTTCTAGGTGGTAAAAATTATAACCCAATATATTCCTACATAAAATATTTCTTGTATGTGAAGATCAAAGAAATATATTATCAAATATGCAAGAATTCAAATGTATGTCAATTATATTTTTGAATATTTAAATTTTAAATTCTAACCACCCGGAGGATTAATCAAAAGTGAAGGACTCCATAATGAAGACACTAAAAATACCTATCCTAAGAAAATACCAAATATATGCAGAAAATTATCAGTATATACATGTTCATCACAGTATTATTTATAATAGGTAAAAAATGGAAACATCCGCATGACCAGATATGCAAAATTGGTTAAATGGATTATAGTACCACAAATGACAGACTAAGACGCAGCCTTTTTAAACAACATACCCAAAAAATAGTGAAAAATATGAGCAATCATTGCAATATATTGATAAATGCAATAATTACGAAATGTATGTGCAGAATGATAATAATTGTTTCAATAATATGTGCAGCTGGTTAGAAAAATATTAAAAGTAGAACAAAATTCTTACTCTGGTTTAAGATATGCAGATTTTTCTTCTTGAATTTTTTGTGTATTTTCTCTAATAAATGAAAAACAAATCATACTTTTAATCACCTATCCCTTTCTTGCTTTTGGGTGAATTTATAGCAGTTTAGTTCTAGTGTCTTCCTTGTGGCTTTGGAAGCTTCCATCACTTTCAGTAATGTTTGGAGTTGAGATAAGAATTAATAACATCATATCACTTATTAGGTAAAATGACTATGTTCTGATCTGTTTTATTGCAACTGACAATTCATAAATCAAATTTGTCATTTTGCCTATGATGAGAAAATACTGGGCAATATATGTTATAATAACTTTCTTTAAAAACTGTGAAACTCCAGAATCTGAGCATATGTTTTCAATATGCAGACCTATTCAGCAGTACTTTTTGTTTTCAGTATGAAGCCATAAATATTTTGGAACTATAAGTTTGCCTCCAGCCTTTCCATTTATCCTATCACTCTGTCTTTCCATTTTTGCTAAATTTCACTTAGCTGATTGATACTTTTACATACTTAATATAGGTTGGTATTTAAAGAACATACAGTAGAATCATAGATCTTTATTTAGTAAGCATTGCACTTTTCTATAGTAAACAAAGCTATAGGTTTAATTGAAGAGGAAAATGTCATTTTATTTTCTTTCAGCTATTTTCTAGAGTGAGAAAGATTTTCATGGTAAAGCTTAGCACAGTATTAGCCTTTGGCAGTAAACTAGGGAGATGAGGCTGTCAGTTCAAAGAAACACATGAACTTGAAAAAATGGATTGTTGATGTTATTATCTGGAGGTTAGTTTATGGGCTCCTGGGTTCTTAACTCCCCCCAGACACACAGAAATTCACAGGGAGAGCCTCAAGCAGACCCAGGTAGCACTGATTCTCCGCCTCACCTTTGTTTCCCCATTTGCCATGGGGTCTGCACAGAAGTTGGTGAGAGTTTCTCAACTAAACCCAAGATGAAGCATCCAGAGTGTGACATTCTAATTCCCGCTCTGCCCCTGGCTTACCAGTGATCTCAGATAAGGCACTTATCTGGTCTCTGCCTAAAGCCACCTGCAAAGTGAGAATAATATTTTGATCCCAACTCTCTAGGATGCTGTGATGGTTAACTGATAAATTATTTTGAAGCTAAGAAGAAACAAAGATATGTTTAGAGTTCTCAGTTTATTCAAATAAAACTCCTTAAAATCCTAGCTGTCATGACTTCCTCAGGCCCAATTACCCTGCAAATAAGAGGAGGAAATAATTTGAGGAAGAAGGTTTTCAATAAGCAGAACCACATGTTAATTTTCAGATCAACAGATCCCTACTGGAACTTAACATAAAAAAGATTATTTTATCTTATCCATGGGTAAGCTTTCTTTCATTCTTTTATCAGATTTAACAACTCTTTTATTTTTATAAAATTTACCATGCTAATATTTGCATTACTTTGTGATTTTTCTGGTATCAACTTTTTGGCTGTAGTCACTTAAGCTTGAACGAGGCAGCAAATCAACTTCATGTATCTCTATAACCTTCTCTCAGCATCCTTCTTTTCTTTCGAAGTAGCCACCCCATCAGTGGTTATACTGATGCAGCTTTTTAATCAATGGTTGTCTTTTTAAACAGGCCATATAATATGGAGAATGTATCTTCTCCAACATATTTTTCCTTTAGTTTCTTATAAAAGTATAGGCTTCCATAAATTACATGATTGAAATAAGACAGCAAATACTATATGCTGAAAAAGAATTAAATTACATAAACACAAAATCCAAATGCTGTATTTTTATTGACAGGCAGCACAGCATTGGGGGGAGGTCCTCAATTTCTTCCTCTGAAATTGGGGATAATAAGGATAGTTATTACAAAGACTAAAAGATCTAATCCTTTAAAATGATTACAACAGGGTCTGGCACATAATAAGTCATCAATAAACATTATCAATTACTATTATTCTATTACAAAAATATACAAATCCTAATCATACTGAAGTTCTGAATATCTAATAAATGAAATCTAATGTTACAGGTATTTTCAAATTCTACAGAGAACTACTGATGCAATAATATTTCTAAAATTCTTGTTTTAAAGATGGGATACTTAAAATTATGTACAAAATCAACGAATAATTTGATTATTTTTTTCAATGTTCTTTTTATGCAGACATCATGATAATAATGGAGATATAATGACCTGACCTCAAACACGTTGTTCTCGCTTATTGGGAGTTTATATCTGAGTTTGCCTACCACTGAGCCTAGCATATAGTGAACACTCAATATGTGCTACCTTTTATTATTTGCATTACTCCTAATATTTAAACAGATATCATAAACTGACTTGTAATATGAGCTAAGTGCTAAATACATATTCTAGATAAGTGGGTGAGATGACCTCTAGATAGTTGTTCAAGGAAGACTTTGTGGCAGAATTAAATCTGAGCTCCACCTAGGTAGAAAGGATTTTGTGCATGTTGTTGTGCTATTCCATACTATGCTGTAGTATACTGTATACTATATGTGTACATCTGACATACATACTACAGTGAAGTAATCCATACAGCAATTATCTCAAGTCCTTCTCCCACACTTACTACTACATATGTTTTAAATTAAGAAAAAATATAAAAAAACTAAAGACATGGGACTTCCCTGGTGGTGCAGTGGTTAAGAATCTGCCTGCCAATGCAGGGGACACAGGTTCGATCCCTGGTCTGGGAAGATTCCACATACCGTGGAGCAACTAAGCCTATATGCCACAACTACTAAGCCTGTGCTCTAAAGCCTGCTAGCCACAACTACTGAGCCCATGCGCCACAACTACTGAGCCTGCGCTCTAGGGCCTGCGAACCACAACTACTGAAAAAAAACAAAAACTAAAGACATAATGATATACTCAAATTCTCAGCAATGAGAAAAAGACCAAAAACCAGCAAGCTAATAAATACATTTTCTGTGAGTCCTACTAGAGAAAAAAGACAAAAATCTAGCATGCAGCCAAATGCCAACAAAGAGAAGACAACTCAACTGGCAAGAGAAACTACGTACTTTCTGTCACCCACTCTGTGTTCTCTTGTCTTGGTCTTCTGCGCTTTGACTTAAGAAAATGGAAAGAGCTACTCAGAAATGCTGACTGGTCACTCCCAAACCCAAATCTTCATTCCTGCCATCCCTGGATATCATCTTCTTGAACCCTGAACTTGTCTTATTCCATCTCAACACTGCCCAAGTGAAAACAAATTTCAACCCTGTTCCAGACACTACCTACTACAGTTGGTACCATCCCTACCATAATATTTAAACGGTTAATATTTTTGTATACTTACTACTTTTAAAGCTTTGAAGAAGCATATAAATAAGAGCCATAATGTGGTTTTAAGAAAGCACCATGGGAAGAATATGCCCTCTCAGAGGAAGCATCATCAGGTCCTCGATGGCAGCAGAACACAGACCAGAGGGGACTGTGGACCTATAATGCGGCGCCCAGGTATTTTTTTGGAGTGGGAGGGGAATGAGTTCCAAAGAAATATATGAAATAGCTTTCACCCTCCACCACCTTTCTATCAGGGACAAAATACTTTCACAAATTTAACAGAGCACAAAACAAGACAAATGATGCGTGTTAAACTTCTGAATTTCTAGAAGGCACGGCAGCCTTGTTTGGCTCTGGATCCCCTGTGTATAGCAATGGTTCTTCAATTGGTTCTTCAGTAAATGTTTGCGGAATGAATGAGTAAACAAGTCAGTAGAAGTGAGTGAGAGAAACGTTCCCTTTCAGCTATTCATTTCATTAAGGCTTCTTGAATCTCTACACTTAAAGCTCAGGGGCAGATCCTTTAGGGATGCAGAGATGGATTCCTTAAAAAAAAAAAAAAATGAACTCTACCTTCAGAACTTTATACCTGGTGATCCTAACCTCTAAATGAAGTAAAACTTCGCAGGGCCACAAAATTTTTATTTTGTGAAAAAAGAGGGACAAAAACCAAGTACATCATTCAAGAGAGTAAGACTAACATGTCTCAGGTAAGATGGGGAAAGAGTCTAACAGAATTGAAACATATTACATAGGAGTCCTATAAGGTGCCAGGCACATTAAATGCCAATACAATGAAATAAAATGAGATGGAAACTAACTGCAAAAATACTCCCAAAAGATAAAGGTAAATATAGTATGCTTTTTAAAAAAAAGATGAAGGGTCAACTCTGTAGAAGACAAACATTTTTATCTACATAAAATTAGAACTTTCCGTTTCAGAATGGCAGATTTATGTTTCTCTCTTCCTTTTGAGGACTTGTTAAAATAACAATAAGAGCATAACAAAGTTACAATCCATCAACAACAAAGAGAAAAGGTGGGAACCAGCAGTGAATGGGGTCTATCCAAAACGTTCCATAATAATGAAAGCATACCATGTGGAAGAAGGAAGCAAGGGGTCCTGAGATTCCTGATGAGTGTCTGCCTGCGCATCAGGAGTCTCAGAACCATCTTCACACTGTATGGTCTGACAGAGCATGGCAGTAAGAATCTGAGCATGAGGAGATGGGTTAAAGGTCTCTACATGGGATTTTCAACCCATACCCGCGTCTATCTATTGTACACAGGTTGCCAACAGCCAACATGTACAGTCTAGAGCAAAATAAAAGGTCTTTGCTAGTAATAATATAATACTAGAATGAGTTATCTGCCAGAGAACTAGCACAGCTAATAAAAGTGTTAAGCTCAGAGTAAGGTCCTCTGCATTCTGGCGTTTGGGATCCAGAATTAAGACCAGCTCCCCTTCTGCCCTCCTTAAAAAAAAGCCTTACATCCTACTACTAGCCCTGCCCATATACCCAGAACTCTCTGTCAGGCTTTCTATTAAGTTATCCTTTGATGAGGACAAAAATTAATCCCATTGTTTCAAGTACCACTGATAGGCTGGTATCTCTCAAATCTATATCGCAATACCTGTTTTATGATATTTTCAATTCCTGAAAAGCAAACAACTCTTACTCCATCATCCCTCAAACCTCCTTCCTGCTCTATTTCATCTTAGTAAATGGAACATCACCCAACCACTCAGTTGCTCAAGCCAGAAGCTGAGTCTTTGTTGATACTTCCCATTTCCTCTGTCCCTAAGCAAGTTCTGCCGAGTTTGACCCCAGCAGTTATCCTAAACCAGTCAGTCCCCTTTTACTTGCTTCACAGATACCACCAAAGTCCAAGCCAATCTCATCTTCTACCCAGATACTCCCACAATAGCCTTTTAATCTCCCTACCTCCACTCTTGGCTTTTGTTCCGATTTCCTGCCATGCATTCTCCATTGAGAAGCCAGAGTGAGCTCTTAAAAATGTAAATCACAACTTGTTATGTCCCTGCTAGAATCCACCCAAAGGACTCCTTTCTCACTCAGAATAAAATCCAAACCCGTCACCAAGGCTGGAGGACCCCAGGTGACTTGGCCCTGCCAGCGTCCCTCACTTCAGCTCATGTATACTCTCTCCCTTTTCCTCATTCTGCTGTAAACACTCTTTTCTTGAATTCATTAGTGATTTCTGAAGACTGCCCCAACCTCAGGACATTTATAATTGTTGTTCCCTCTGCCTGACATACCTTCCCCTGGATCTTCACACAGAGAGCCAGCATTTTTTCTTTCAGATCTCAGCTTCTTTAGACAGGCCTTCTCTGACCTCCTAGTCACTCTCTCACACGTGGATAAGTTCCCACAGTTAGAATTTTCTCCATATTACTGCTATGTCAATTTATTATATTTAATTTTTGTCTAGTCATATTCTTTCCACTCTAAGATGAAAGCTCCATGGAACACAGTGGTCAGTTTTATTTACTACCATATCCATAGTGCCTAGAACAGTGCCTGAGTCACAATATGTGCTCAGAAGTCTTTGCTAAATAATTGATCAAAACTGTCTGGAAATGAAAGAAAAAGCCCAATATCAACCAAAATAATACCAACTCCAGAAAAGAGAAAAAAAAAAAACTTATAAAGTATTTTAATTATTAACTCAGATTAATTTGAGAATGATATGGAACAATTAGAAAACAAGAGTTGGTAGACATGAGAAAGATTATTTCTAAAATATTAGTTTAGTAGAAGGATTGGAAAATAAAGGAATCTCTCAAATGTGGTATTAAAAAACATGATATGGAAAATATAAAAGACCCAGAAGATTTCTCCAGGTGGTATAGTATCCAACCATTGGGAATTCCAAAAAGAGAAGCAGGGAAAATGGAGAGGAGAGACGCTTACCAGGCAGCTCAGGCTGGCATAATAGAATATCATAGACTGGGTGGTGGCTTAAACAACAGAAATGTATTTTCTCACTGTTCTGGAGGTCCAAAGTCCAAGATCAAGGAACTGGGAGTGTGGGTTTCTCATGAGACATCTCTTCCTGGCTTACAGACGGCTGCCTTCTTGTTGTGTTCCCACATGGCCTTCCTCTGTGGGCAAATAGAGAGATCTCTGGTGTCTCTTTCTCTCCTTATAAGAACACCAGACTTATCAGGTTAAAATCCCACCTTCATGACCTCAGCTAACCTTAATTATCTCTTTAAAGGCCCTATCCTCACATTGGAGATTAGGGCTTCAACACATAAATTTGTGGGAAAGTGGGGGACATAATTCAGTCCATAACAGAAAGTAGATAATTTTGTAATCCATACAAGAAATTTTTCAAAAGCTAAACAAAACATAAATTTTAAAATTGAAAGAATTTAGTGAATACTAGGAAGTTAATTTTAAGTTTCACACCTTGTAGTGAAATTTAAGAACAGGATAAAGAGAATATGCTCATCCATAAGGCATTAAGCAGAGAGAAAAAACAAGGTGCCTACAAAGAAACAAGAATTATACTTGCATTAAACTTATAATAAGCATCACTGGGTATTATAAGACAATGGAGATGAACAACCATTTTCAACCTAAAATTCTCTCACCAGCTTAAATTATTAACTATGCAGGCAAAATAAAGTTTCATTTTCAGGCATACAAGGAAACTTAAATTTTACATTCCACACACCTTAATTGAGGATACCATCCTGCAAAATGAGGAGTAAACCAAACAGCATCAGGAACAGTAGGATCAGAAACAGTGAAGTCTAAGCGAAGCAAAAAAAAAAAAAAAAAGATAAACAGGGTTTCCCAGGGTGAAATAAATCAGCCCAAAGAGGAATGCAAAAAGAGGAGATTCTAGAAAGGAAAACGGTTCATTTAATTTTATTTTTGTTTGCACTATTATAACTTCATGGATCTTATTCTCTGCAGAATGAAATACTGTGCCTTAAATGCATGTTGTCTCTTACATAGTTTTTTATTTCGTTAATTTTTCTCTGGAGTTTCTAATTATTATGCTTTTGAAATTTTCACTAAGGTGAAGCACTACATAAAGTCTAAATATACAAGAGACTGGGAGAAACATATGTGCAACATGTAGGACAAAGAATTTATACACAAAGAACAAAAATCATTTTATATATAAATGCAAGCAACTCAATAGAAAAAATGAGCAAAGACTATGAGGCAACTCATGGAAGAGCAAATGCCACTTGAAAAAACACTTGAAAAGTTGCTCCTTTTCATTTACAGCCCAAGAAATGCAAATCAAACTAGCTATGAGGTATCATTTTCATCCATAATATTAGCAAAAATTAAAATTTCGATTACATCCAGAACTGGACAGCAAATGGGTAAATATTCACTCACATGCAATACTGATGCAAGTCTGAACTGTTATGAGCATTTGGGAAAGTAATCCAACAGTGTCTATCAATAACTAAATGCACATATCCTCTGACTCAAAATTCCCCTTTTGAAATCAATTCAACAGTATAAAAGCATTAGTATACAAGAATATAGCACTTTAGTATCTACTGAAGTATAGTTTACAGTAACAAAAAAAATTCTGAATAGAGATATAGTTAAATAAAATTTAGCACATCCATAAAATAGAGTATTAGGCAGCTACTTTTAAAAATGGTTAGATCAGTGGTTTGGAAGGAGATTTATTGTAGATTATTAAATTTTAAAAAAGCAAATTTGTAGAAAGCAAATTTCAAAATGTATATGAAGTTACATCTTATTTTTGAAAGAAATAGAAGGCCATATATGTTGCATATGTGTGTGTGCATATATATATATTAATAAATATTATTAGCAGAAAGAAAAATATGAACATATACACATAAGACCATTAGCAATAATAGCCTCAGGGGAGTGGGAGGTGGGAGGAGTGTAGCAAAGAAAAAAATTTTCTTTATACACCTCCATATTGTTTACTAATTACAAGAAACATGTAATTCTTTTCTTAATTTAAATTCCAAACAAAATCAGGGAAAGTCCAGTGAAATTAAAAAAAAAAAAAAAAAGGGCTTCCCTGGTGGCGCAGTGGTTGAGCGTCCGCCTGCCGATGCAGGAGACGCAGGTTCATGCCCTGGTCTGGGAGGATCCCACATGCCGCGGAGCGGCTGGGCCCGTGAGCTATGGCCGCTGAGCCTGCGCGTCCAGAGCCTGTGCTCCGCAGTGGGAGAGGCCCACGTGACGAAAAAAAAAAAAAAAAAAGAGACAAAGGACAAAAAGGAAGAATCAATTATGGACTTAAACACTACCCAAAAAACAGGGGAAAAAATCTCCACGAGTCGTTTGTTCTTTAGAAGAACTCACGGACAACATGAAATCAATGAAACAAGACACCCAAGATGAAAGGATAAGACAACAGAATAAAGTGAAAAATGAGATTGCAAAGAGAAAAAGACAAATTGGAGATCAAAACATCACTATTACAAAAATAATAAATAAATTTGAAACAGCATAAACAGAACATATGGGGCCAAATACGGAAATAGAGGCCAAATGAGCACAGAGAACAAAGACAAAGAGATTACGAAGCTCTTAGGAGAGAGTTAATAGGTATATCAGACAGAAAATGATGATCCAGCAGAAGAAAATCAATTGTTCTTCATTTTAGGGAAATCTTGTATTCTATGCTATAAATGGAAGAACGGAAAACAGTTCATTTATATATTAAAGAAAATGTCCATGAGATGCAAGAAAAAAAATGGATCTGCTGATCAAAGAAGGCTACAGCGTTTGGGAAATAAAAATAAATATTAAACAGAAGCATCAAAACTGAGACATACACTGAAAATTTTTCTGGAAAAGCAAAAGGGAAAAAGGAAGGAAGGAGAGAGGAAAGAAAGGAACAGAGGAAGATGGGAAGGATGAAAAGAGGCGGGGGCAGGGTGTGTAGAGGTGGAGGAGTAGTGAACAAGGCAGGAATACGGCTAGTACAGCTAAGGAGAAAGTTTGATTGTCAGAACATGAGAGTGAGTGGTTTCCACTATTGTCACCCTCTCTACTACCACTCTTTCAAAACCTGGCCTGAGGGCAGGGAGTTGTAAAGCTTATCACGTTTGCCCAAGTTTAGTTAGGTGAAATATAGGCATTTGTATTTTAACTGTCAATAAAGCTTTAAATCATTAAAAAAGAAAGTTAATGGGTTGTAGCAACATGGATGAAACTAAAGACTATCATACTAAGTGAAGTAAGAAAGAGAATGACAAATACCATATATCACTTGTATGTGGAATCTAAAATATGGCAAAATGAACCCATCTACAAAATAGACTCACGGACATAGAGAACAGACTTGTGGTTGCCAAGGGTTGTTGGGGGGGGGGGTAGGGAAGGACTGGGAGTGTGGGATTAGCAGATGTAAACTATTATATACAGGATGGATAAACAACAAGGTCCTATTACATAGTACAGGGAACTATATTCAATATCCTGTGATAAACAATGAAGGAAAAGAATATAAGAAAAAGAACGTCTCTATGTGTATAACTGAGTCACTGTGCTGCACAGCAGAGATTGGCACAGTATTGTAAATGAACTACAATTTAAAAAATTAAATTAAAAAATTGTAAATCAACTATACTTCAATAAAAAATTTTTTAAAAAGCTTCAAAAAAATTTAATGGGAAAATATCAGATAACAAGGGGTTAGTCAAGAAAGTATTTCAGAGATACAAGTCTGAAATCACATCATGTAGGCAGCTAACACTAATCCTTCTCAAAAAACAATGTTAAAATTTTTCTTTAACCTATTCTGCGCTTTCCTATCCATCTACTTTTTGAGACCAAAACCAGAAATTTGATCCAAAGTTGCAAAGGCATGACAACTGTGATCAAGGAAGCACATTAAAAGTTTCCAAGTATAAAGATTTTCTATCCTCTGATCCTTAGAATTTGAGAAGACCCTGAAAATTAAATATCCTCTCAAAACAAACAAAAGCAAAGAAACAATCTTGCCAGATCCTAATTCTCTATTGAATTCCTGCATCACTTGACTTACCTGGATTTCTCATTCCTCATTTATATTCAGCCTCACATATCAAATGATGGCATAATTGAACATAAATGCTATACAACTTATACCTGTGGAGCACTGTTGCCAAGCTTAACCTGGCTAACCCTGGAGCTGGGGACCAAACAGGGAGTTAAAATCATGGGCCCAGAACTTCTCTTGAAAGCCTCAGGAAGCAAGGTATTATATTTGGAAGTACCGTTAAGTGATGGAGAAGGCTGTCTAAACCTAAGTGGTAAATAAGCCCTGTTAGAGGACTTAGGGCAAGAAGAAGGCAAAGAAATTTCCATGACAAGTTTAGTGTATACTGCCATATGCTGTTTCAATTGTTTTTCTGTAATATGGTTTGCTGGGGTTAAGACAGTTTTCAAAGTTCTGTGGATTTATAGATTCAGAAAAGTGTAAGTAGATAGACACATACATACATACATTTTTTTAATGGAATGCTGTCAACAAGAGACTGGGCACAACTGAATCCAATTTTATCTTAGACACAGTTCTCTGGTTTGAATAATATAATTAAACATATTTCAGTGACATGAAAAGATATTAAACATCATTCACACACATTGAAAATCAACACCTTTCTAACAAATAAGATGCATTGAAAGTAGAACTTAAAGAGAAATATCAAGCAAGAAATAATGGAAACCCATTGATCTGAGCAAACTTTAATTTTCTAGATCAGAGTGCACCTACATAAGTGCACTGAAAGTAATTCCAGGTCACGTCTTGATCCTATAAAAATCTGTCATCTGTGATATTGGATTTTGCATCTGACCCTCAAAGGTCAGTAGAATAACAGGAGAGCTGCATTTCCAGTTTATCTGTAAATCATTTTGTATTCAAGGAGGTACTGCGTTACTGCTAGGAAAACCGCCTAGAAACCAGATGGAAAATGTCTGTGAATTGAGTACTTTCCCAATGGACAGGGATCTACACAGTGATGACATATTTCAAAACTTTTGGGGGAAAAAATATATATATACATCAAAGTTAGTTAAGATTAAGATACTTTGCAGAGACCTTCAAGATGGCGTAGGAGTAAGACGTGGAGATCATCTTCCTCTCCACAAATACATGAGAAATACATCTACATGTGGAACAATTCCTACAGAACACCTACTGAACACTGGCAGAAGACCTCAGACCTCCCAAAAGGCAAGAAAATCTCCACGTACGTGGGAAGGACAAAAGAAAAAAAGAAGAATAGGGATGGGACCTGGAACACTGGGAGGGAGCTGTGAAGGAGGAAAGGTTTCCACACACTAGGAAGCCCCTTTGCGGGCGGAGACTGCGGGTGGCGGGGTGGAGGGAAGCTTCGGAGCCACAGAGGAGAGCGCAGCAACAGGGGTGCGGAGGACAAAGCAGAGAGATTCCCGCACAGAGGATCGGTGCCGACTGGCACTCACCAGCCCAAGAGGCTTGTCTGCTTACCCACCGGCGTGGGCGGGGCTGGGAGCTGAGGCTTGGGCTTCGGAGGTCGGACCCCAGGGAGAGGACTGGGGTTGGCGGCGTGAGCACAGCCAGAACGGGCTAATGCACCACAGCTAGCCGGGAGGGATACGGGAAAAAGTCTGGACCTGCCTAAGAGGGAAGACACTATTGTTTCAGGGTGTGCGAGGAGAGGGGATTCAGAGCGCTGCTTAAAGGAGCTCCAGAGACGGGCGCGAGCCGCGGCTATCAGCGCGGACCCCAGAGACGGGCATGGGACGCTAAGGCTGCTGTTGCAGCAACCAAGAAGCCTGTGTGCGAGCACAGGTCACTCTCCACACCTCCCCTCCCGGGAGCCTGTGCAGCCCGCCACCACCAGGGTCCCGTGATCCAGGGACAACTTCCCCGGGAGAACAAACGGCACGCCTCAGGCTGGTGCAACGTCACACCAGCCTCTGCCGCTGCAGGCTCGCCCCGCGTCCGTTCCCCTCTCTCCCCTCCGCCTGAGTGCGCCAGAGCCCCCTAATCAGCTGCTACTTTAACCCCGTCCTGTCTGAGCGGGGAAGAGATGCCCTCAGGTGACCTACACGCAGAGGCGGGTCCAAATCCAAAGCTGAGCCCCGGGAGCTGTGCGAACAAAGAAGAGAAAGGGAAATCTCGCCCAGCAGCCTCAGGAGCAGAGGATTAAATCCCCAAAATCAACTTTATGTACCCTGCATCTGTGGAATACCTGAAGAGACAATGAATCATCCCAAAATTAAGTTGGTGGACTGGTGAGCAACTGTACACTTGGGGTTTGCTTTCTGCATCTAATTTGTTTCTCGTTTTATGTTTATCTTAGTTTAGTATTTAGAGTTTATTGTCATTGGTAGATTTGTTTACTGATTTGCTTTTTGTTTATATATATATATATTTTTTTTTTTTTCCTTTTTCTCTTTTTGTGAGTGTGTATGTGTATGTTTCTTTGTGTAATTTTGTCTGTATAGCTTTGCTTTTACAATTTGTCCTGGGTTCTGTCTGTCAGGTGTTTTGGGTTTTTTTGTAGTATACTTTTTAGCACTTGTTATCATTGGTGGATTTGTTTATTGGTTTGGTTGCTCTCTTCTTTGTTTCTTTCTTTAATTTTTCATGACTTTTTAATGTTTTTATTTTTAATAATATTTTTCAATTATTTTATTTTAATATTCTTTTCTTTCTTTCATTTTTTTCCCTAACTTTTCTTCTGAGCTGTGTGGCTGACAGGGTCCTGGTGCTACGGGCAGGTTTTAGGCCTGTGCCTCTGAGGTAGGAGAGGCAAGTTCAAGACACTGGTCCTCCACAGACATCCCAGGTCCACGCAATGTCAAACAGCAAAAGCTCTCCCAGAGATTTCCATCTCAACCTTAACACAGCTCCACTCAACGACCAGCAAGCTACAGTGCTGGACATCCTATGCCAAACAACTAGCAAGACAGGAACATATCCCCACCCATTAGCAGAGAGGCTTCCTAAAATCATAAGGTCACAGACACTCCAAAACACACACTGGGTGTGGTTCTGCCCACCAGAAAGACAAGATCTAGCCTCATCCACCAGAACACAGGCACCAGTCCCCTCCACCAGGAAGCCTACACAACCCACTGAACCAACCTTACCCACTGGGGGCAGACACCAAAAACAATGGGAACTACGAACGTGCAGCCTGTGAAAAGGAGACCCCAAACATAGTAAGTTAAGCAAAATGACAAGACAGAGAAACACACAACAGATGAAGGAGCAAGGTAAACACCCACCAAACAAACAAATGAAGAGGAAAGAGGCAGTCTACCTGAGAAAGACTTCAGAGTAATGATAGTAAAGATGATCCAAAATCTTAGAAATAGAATGGAGAAAATACAAGAAATGTTTAACAAGGACCTAGGAGAACTAAAGAGCAAACAAACAATGATGAACAACACCATAAATGAAATTAAAAATTCTCTAGAAGGAATCAATAGCAGAATAACTGAGGCAGAAGAATGGATAAGTGACCTGGAGGACAAAATAGTGGAAATAACTACCACAGAGCAGAATAAAGAAAAAAGAATGAAAAGAATTGAGGACAGTCTCAGAGACGTCTAGGACAACATCAAACACACCAACATTCGAATTATGGGGGTCCAACAAGAAGAAAAGAAAAAGAAAGGGACTGAAAAAATATTTGAAGAGACTATAGATAAAAACTTCATTAATATGGGAAAGGAAATAGTCGATCAAGTCCAAGAAGTGCAGAGAGTCCCATATAGGGTAAATCCAAGGAGAAACATGCCAAGAAACATATTAATCAAACTATCAAAATTTAAATACAAAGAAAAAAATATTAAAAGCAGCAAGGGAAAAAAACCCAAATAACATACAAGGGAATCCCCATAAGGTTAAAAGCTGATCTTTCAGCAAAACTCTGGAAGCCAGAAGGCACAGGCAGGACATATTTAAAGTGATGAAACAGAAAAAACTACAACCAAGAGTACTCTACACAGCAAGGATCTCATTCAGGATCGGTGGAGAAATTGCTTGCTTACAGACAAGCAAAAGCTAAGAGAATTCAGCATCACCAAACCAGCTTTACAACAAACGCTAAAGGATCTACTCTAGGCAGGGAACACAGGAGAAGTAAAAGACCACAATACCAAACCCAAAACAATTAAGAAAATGGTAATAGGAACATACATATCTATAATTACCTTAAATGTAAATGGATTAAATGCTCCAACCAGAAGACATAGACTGGCTGAATGGATACAAAAACAACACCTGTATATATGCTATCTACAAGAGACCCACTTCAGACCTTGGGACACATACAGACTGAAAGTGAGTGGATGGAAAAACATATTCCATGCAAATGTAAATCAAAAGAAAGCTGGAGTAGCAGTTCGCATATCAGACAAAATAGACTTTAAAACAACGACTATTACAAGAGACAAAGAAGGACACTACATAATGATCAAGGAATCGATCCAAGAAGAAGATATAACAATTGTAAATATTTATGCACCCAACATAGGAGCACCTCACTACATAAGGCAAATACTAACAGCCATAAAAGGGGAAATCGACAGTAACACAATCATAGTAGGGGACTTTAACACCCCACTTTCACCAATGGACAGATCATACAAAACGAAAACAAATAAGGAAACACAAACTTTAAATGTTACATTAAACAAAATGGACTTAACTGATATTTATAGGACATTCCATCCCAAAACAGCAGATTACACTTTCTCCTCAAGTGCTCACTGAACACTCTCCAGGATAGATCATATCTTGGGTCACAAATCAGGCCTTGGTAAATTTAAGAACACTGAAACCATATAAAGTATCTTTTCTGACCACAATGCTATGAGACTAGATATCAATTACAGGAAAAAATCTGTAAAAAATAAAAACATTTGGAGGGTAAACAATACACTACTAAATAACCAAGAGATAACTGAAGAATTCAAAGAGGAAATCAAAAAATACCTAGAAACAAATGACAATGAAAACACAATGACCCAAACCCTATGGGATGCAGCAAAAGCAGTTCTAACAGGGAAGTTTATAGCAATACAATCCTGCCTCAAGAAACAAGAAACACCTCAAATAAACAACCTAACCTTTCACCTAAAGCAATTAGAGAAAGAAGAACAAAAAAAAACCAAGGTCAGCAGAAGGAAAGAAATCATAAAGATCAGATCAGAAATAAATGAAAAAGAAATGAAGAAAACGATAGCAAAGATCAATAAAACTAAAAGTGGGTTCTTTGAGAAGATAAACAAAATTGATAAACCATTAGCCACACTCATCAAGAAAAAAAGGGAGAAGACGCAAATCAATAGAATTAGAAATAAAAAAGGAGAAGTAACAACTGACACTGCAGAAATACAAAATATCATGAGAGATTACTACAAGCAACTCTATGCCAATAAAATGGACAACCTGGAAGAAATGGACAAATTCTTAGAAATGCACAACCTTCTGAGAATGAACCAGGATGAAATAGAAAATATAAACAGACCAATCACAAATCACAAGCACTGAAATTGAAACTGTGATTAAAACTCTTCCAACAAACAAAAGCCCAGGACCAGATGGCTTCACAGGTGAAATCTATCAAACATTTAGAGAAGAACTAACACCTATCCTTCTCAAACTCTTCCAAAATATAGCAGAGGGAGAAACACTCCCAACCTCATTCTACGAGGCCACAATCACACTGATACCAATACCAGACAAAGATGTCACAAAGGAAGAAACCTACAGGCCAATATCACTGATGAACATGATGCAAAAATCCTCAACAAAATACTAGCAAACAGAATCCAACAGCACATTAAAAGGATCATACACCATGATCAAGTGGGGTTTATTCCAGGAATGCAAGGATTCTTCAATATACGCAAATCAATCAATGTGATACACCATAGTAACAAACTGAAGTATAAAAACGATATGATCATCTCAATAGAGGCAGAAAAAGCTTTTGACAAAATTCAACACACATTTATGATAAAATCCTCCAGAAAGTGGGCATAGAGGGAACTTACCTCAACATAATAAAGGTTATATATGACAAACCCACAGCCAACATCATTCTCAATGGTGAAAAACTGAAACCATTTCCACTAAGATCAGGAACAAGACAAGGTTGCCCACTCTCACCACTCTTATTCAACATAGTTTTGGAAGTTTTAGCCACAGCAATCAGAGAAGAAAAAGAAATAAAAGGAATACAAATTGGAAAAGAAGAAGTAAAACTGTCACTGTTTGCAGATGACATGATACTACACATAGAGAATCTTAAAGAAGCTACCAAAAACTACTAGAGCTAATCAATGAATTTGGTAAAGTAGCAGGATACAACATTAATGCACAGAAATCTCTTGCATTCCTAAACACTAATGATGAAAAATCTGAAAGGGAAATTAAGGAAACACTTCCATTTACCGCTGCAACTAAAAGAATAATATACCTAGGAATAAACCTACCTAAGGGGACAAAAGACCTGTATGCAGAACATTATAAGACACTGATGAAAGAAATTAAAGATGATACAGTTGGAGAGATATACTATGTTCTTGGATTAGAACAATCAATATTGTGCAAATGACTCTACTGTCCAAAGCAATCTACTGATTCAATGCAATCCCTATCAAACTACCAATGGCATTTTTCACAGAACTAGAACAAAAAATTTCATAATTTGTATGGAAACACAAAAGACCCTGAATAGCCCAAGCAATCTTGAGAAAGGAAAATGGAGCTGGAGGAATCAGGCTCCCAGACTTCAGACTATACCACAAAGGTACAGTAATCAAGACAGTGTGGTACTGGCACAAAAACAGAAATATGGATCAATGGAACAGGACAGAAAGCCCAGAGATAAACCCGCACACATATGGTCACCTTATGCTTGATAAAGGAGGCAAGAATATACAATGGAGAAAAGACAGCCTCTTCAAGAAGTGGTGCTGGGAATATTGGACAGCTACCTGTAAAAGAATGACATTAGAACACACCTTAACACCACAGACAGAATTAAACTCAAAATGGATTAAAGACCTAAATGTAAGGCCAGACTCTTATAAAACTCTTAGAGGAAAACGTAGGCAGAACACTCTATGACATAAATCACAGCAAGATCCTTTTTGACCCACCTCCTAGAGAAATGGAAATAAAAACAAAAATAAACAAATGAGACCCAATGAAACTTAAAAGCTTTTGCACAGCAAAGGAAACCATAAACAAGACGGAAAGACAACCCTCAGAACTGGAGAAAATATTTGCAAACTAAGCAACTGACAAAAGATTAATCTCCAAAATATACAAGCAGCTTATGCAGCTCAATATGAAAAAACCAAACCACCCAACAAATGAGCAGAAGACCTAAGTAGACATTTTTTCAAAGAAGATATACAGATTGCCAACGAATACATGAAAGGATGTTCAACATCACTGATCATTAGAGAAATGCAAATCAAACCTACAATGAAGTATCACCTCACACTGGTCAGAATGGCCATCACGAAAACGTCTACAAACAATAAACGTTGGAGAGGTGTGGAGAAAAGCGAACTCTCTTGCACTGTCAGTGGGAATGTAAATTGATACAGCCACTATGGAGAACAGTATGGAGGTTCCTTAAAAAACTAAAAATAGAACTACTATATGACCCAGCAATCCCACTACTGGGCTTATACCCAGAGAAAACTGTAATTCAAAAAGAGTTATGTACCACAATGTTCATTCAGCTCTATTTACCATAGCCAAGACATGGAAGCAACCTAAGTGTCCATCGACAGATGAATGGATAAAGAAGATGTGGCACCTATATACAATGGAATATTACTCAGCCATAAAAAGAAATGAAATTGAGTTATTTGTAGTGAGGTGGATGGACCTAGAGTGTGTCATACTGAGTGAAGTAAGTCATAAAGAGAAAAATACCCTATGCTAACACATATATATGAAATCTAAAAAAAAAATGGTTCTGAAGAACCTAGGGGCAGGGCAAGAATAAAGACACAGACATAGAAAACGGACTTGTGGACACGAGGAGGGGGAAGGGTAAGCTGTGACAAAGTGAGAGAGTGGCATGGAAATATATCCACTCCCAGATGTAAAACAGATAGCTAGTGGGAAGCAGCTGCATAGCACAGGGAGATCAGCTTGGTGCTTTGTGACCACCTAGAGGGGTGGGATATGGAGGGTGGGAGGGAGATGCAAGAGGGAGGGGATATGGGGATATATGTATACGTATAGCTGATTCATTTTGTTATACAGCTGAAACAAGCACACCATTGTAAACCAATTATACTCCAATAATGAGGTTAAAAAAATAAATAAATAAAAGGGACAATTGTAACTTTATAGTGCAGAAATGTGGCAGACACCACCTTAATCAAGTGATCACAGTTAGCATCACCAGTAGTGAGACACAGCAGCATTCTGTGCTCCCTGGCATGGCTCACTGAAAAGGACACAGCGCTTCCTGGGTGGTCCTGCCAAAAATGGCACAATCTCAATCTAATAAAATATCAAAGAAACAAAAATGAAGGGCCATTCTACAAAATAATTTGCCAGTACAATATGAAAGTGTAGAAAAAGACGTAGAAAAATGACATTAGTTTGAATACCGGGAAATTTTTAATAATGTCTGTAGATTATAGCATTGTGTAAATAGTAATTTCCTGGTTTCAATCATTGTACCATGGTTGTATGATTTGTTAACATTGAGGGAAGCTGGGTGAAGGATATACAGGGACTCTCTGTACTATTTTTTTGTAAGACTGAAGTTATTTCAAAATAAAACATTTGAGAAAAATGTAATAAATCACATCATGCTGTTCCTTTATCCAAAGCCCTGCAGTGGCTTCCCATTTCCCTCAGACATAATAACTAGATGAGTTCATTACTCATTATTTTCTCTGCTCCAGCCACACTGTCCTCTCTGCTGTTCCTTAAACCAGGCATGCCCCCGTCTTAGAGGGTTTCACTGGTATTTCTCCTACCTGGAATGTACTTCCCCAAGATACCCACGTGGCTAATTCCCTCATCTCCTTCAAATCTTGTGTCTAATCTCATCTTCACAATGACACCTGACCATGCTATTTGGTACTGCAGTGTGCAACCTCCACTCCACCTCCAGAATTTCTGATTGCCTATCTTGCTCTACTTTGTCTTGTTATTTTTCCATGGTATTTTCCACCTTCCACCATAACATTATCTCGATTATGCACTAGTATGTAAGCTCCTCAGAGGCAGAAAGCATTGTCTGATAGGTTCACTGTTGTATCCCAAGCACCTAGAACAGTGCCTGGGACAGAGAGAAGCTCTGTAGTTAGTAACTGTTAAAGCAACAAATTCTTAATACTATAATGGAGTTTTGCTTAATTTAGATTTTTGTTTTTCCTTTTATCTTATATTGTTGCTTATATTCTTCTTATCTTGGTATCTTCATTCCAAATATCTCTAATTTATAGGTTCTATCTTCATTTTCTGTTCTGACAGATTCATCATCATAACACATCAACAATACAAAAATATCTGGAAAAATATTCACACCATGTATTACAGACTAAGTTAATATATTAAATATATAAAGAACTATTAAACTAATAACCAAAAGACAGACATTGGAATAGGAAAATGTGCAACAGATATGAATAGATAACACACGAAAGAATTCCAGTTGCCTTATAAAAACAGTAATAAACTTACAAATAAAGAAATTCAAAGAAAACAACTTAAAGCTCTTGGCTATAAAACTAGGAAGGGGGCTTCCCTGGTGGCGCAGTGGTTGAGAGTCCACCTGCCAATGCAGGGGACATGGGTTCAAGCCCTGGTCCGGAAAGATCCCACATGCCATGGAGCAACTAAGCCCGTGTGCCACAACTACTGAGCCTGCGCTCTAGAGCCCGTGTGCCACACTACTGAAGCCCGGCGCACCTAGAGCCCGTGCTCTGCAACATGAGACGCCACCACAATGAGAAGCCTGCGCACCACAACGAAGAGTAGCCCCCGCTCTCCATAGCTAGAGAGAGCCTGCACGAGGCAATGAAGACCCAACGCAGAGAGATATAAATAAATAAATAGACATAGATAGATAGATAGATAAAAAGGCTATGTAATAGTGTCTGGGGCCATTTTTGGTTGTCACACTGGAAGAGGTACTACTGGCATCTAGTGGTGGAGACCAGGGAAGCTATTCAACATCCAGTAAGGCACAGGAAAGAGCTACACAGTAAAGAACCATCTAGCCCAAAATGTCAATAATGCTGAGGTTCAGAAACCTTGGTCTAGATAGCTTATTGTAGATAAGGCTCTAACTGAAGAATGTGTGCACTGCAGTTGGCTGGAGAATGGAAGTGAGCCCTATAGTCTCTTTATCCCCACAGAACTAACCGCGTACAAAAATAAAGAAGCTCTGCAATAGGCAGAACAATGGTTCCCTCACAGATGTTCACCTCCTAAACACTAGAACCTGTAAATATATTTCCTTACAGGGCAAAAAGTGAACTCAAAGCTGAGAACCTTTGCCAGCTGCAGGGAGTGAGAGGAGTTGGGAGCTGTGGGCGGGGAGGGGGGGGCGGGGGGGGGCGGGAGTGGTGAGACAGCAGAAGAGAAGGCAGGAGAAATGAGGCCTGAGAAGGACTTGACTCACTGTTGCTGGCTTTGAAGACACGGAATGCAGGTGATCTTTAGAAGCTGAGAACGACCCTTCGCCGACAGCCAGCAAGGAAATACACTTCAGTCCTACAACCACATGGAACTGAGTTCTGTCAACGATCTCAATGACCCTGGAAGCAGATTCCACCCACCCACCCCAGAGCCTTCCTTGTGGCTCCCAGAACAGAGAAATCAGCTGAGTGAGCTGGACTAATGACCCACAGAACTATGAGAGCATACATGGTGTTGTTTTAGGTTATTAAATTTGTGGTCATTTGCTATGACAACAATAGAAAACGCACACGAGCCCCAAATGTAAGTGACTTCCTCTGAACCATTATATTCTTCACACATTATTAGTGCTTCTTTAAAACCAAAACCCAGCCCAGTGTGGGAAAAGGGGCGACGAGAAGCTGCCTCTGTTGGATCCGAGCCTCTCCAGAGAGCACTGACAAGCTTACACCTGCTCTGTGCTTGTGCCTTTGAGTCATTACTAAGGCAATGTTGGGTACGACCTACATGATCTGCATGGACGAATCAGCCCTGTGTGGTAGTGCTCGGCCTGGCAAGGGTTTGTTGGTTGGTTGGCGGATGGGTTGGTTTAATGGCAGTAGTCATCACGTGATTGATTACTCATCACACAGTGCAGTGGCCACGCTCAAACACTGCAGGCAGGAGTGTAAATGATTGCAAGGTTTTTGGAAAACATTTTGATAATATGTATAAAAAGACTTCCAACGTTAACACAATTCTACTCAGAAATTCCCCTTTTATGAATATATTCATTAAGGTAGATTTGCAAAGAACTGTGTGTGGGATATTCCCCAAAGCATAGGTTATATTATTAAATATTTGGGAAACAACATGGTATCAAACAATAATAGGTTGAATTTTTACCATTATATGAAAAACTATTATTATATTATTATTAAAAAAATGTTTTCAAAGAGTAGCTTCAAATAGACCAATACTGATAATATAATAAGTTAAAATAGGATGATTTAAATTGCATCTATAATTACATATGCATAAAGAACTAAACGTAAAATATGTATGTGTCGATGTAAACGTGTATGCGTGAAACATGAGGTATTTAATGGAAACTCGCCTTTCACCTTTCCAGATTTGGCTGCAGTTGGGAAGTTATTCCAGCCCAGAGGAACAGCCGAAAGCTAAAAGCAGAGCCATGGCATTAGCTTCCAGGTTTAGAAAGTCCTATTATCAGTTATCACCTTGAAAAAAACAGACTTCCCTCAGAAGACGAAGCCTCCCAACACCGCCTTCTTTTCTGTGTGTTTGTCTCATCTCTCTCTCTCCATCTCTTATAAGGACAGCATTTAGGGCCCACCTGGATAGGCCAGAATAACCTCATCGAAAAATCCTTAACTTAATCACAGCAGCAAAGACCCTTTGTCCAGATAAGGTACTATTCACAGGCTCCAGGGATTAGGACACGATACATTTGGGTGTCCGTTGCTCAGCTCACTATGGAAGGGGAGCCCTGTCTCTAGTCTTGAGATATTCCCGCTGTCAGAGGCTTTTAATAGGACTCCAACAGGCTTCTTACCACAAGTCCCAGTCCTGCTTCAGAGCTTAATGTAAAGAGCAACAGGAGAGCCTAACACCTCTCGCTAGGCTACTTTTTTACCCAGTCCCCTCAACCTGAGAGAGTTCAAATTCAGTCATTCAAAGCACAGGAGACAATGCTGTGTAACAAAGCTTATTTGGTAGCACGTACAAGTGTAAGCAAATTCAAACTGATGGATCCTGGAGGGATGCCCACCCAGGGATCCTTATGGAATACACTGCAAAGCTGAGCAAAGAGCCACCCTGCACTGATTCCTGTCAGATGACGTATGACAGAATGCCGAAGGCCTCCAAGCCTGACAGCAGCCCCGACACAAATGACGCTTCACAATGGGCTTCTTTGTACCATTTCTCCATCGCTTATGAAGTCTCAGGCTGAAATTTCCCTCATTTTCTTACATTTCTTTAGCACAGCAGTATTTGCTCTTTCTGGGGTCACACTGCCTCCCTAGCAAGTGGCCAAAAAGTAGAATCAGGGTCCCTTTCTCTTTAGAGAGCCTGAAACTTTTTCTCTTATTGTCTCTCCTGCCCACAACCCAAGAGAATAGTTTTATACCCTGGATATCTACCTCTCCCTCTTCCCTGATTACCATCCCTCAGGGGACTCTGTCACACCTGATCTTCCTCTCAGAGGTATTTTCTTATTTTATTTTTTAACAGCTTTATTGAAGTATGATTGACAAATAAAAATTGTATTTATTTAAGGTACACAATGGGACATTTTCATATACATTTACATTGTGAAATGATTACCACAATCAAGCTAATTAACACATCAATCACCTCACATAGCTATCTTTTGGTGCCTGTGGTGAGAACACTTACGACCTACACTCAGCAAATTTCAAGTCTACAATACATTATTATTAACTGTAGTCACCATGTTGTACATTAGGTCTCCAGAATTTATTTATCCTCACTTTTGATGTTTCCCTCAGTTCCACCCAGTCTAAATTCCTTAATGGATTTAGTTTTCAGAAACTAATTCCTGAAAGACTCCTTATTACGTGGCTTTCCTTCCTACTGCACTGAATACTGAGTAGACTAACTACCTCAATGAATACTGACGAAAAAGAAATTTTGTAATTATTTCCAAAATGTTTCCTCCCGAGAATTCTGAACTTCTATTTATTGCTAATATGAGTATTATGCTTAATATTTTTAAAAAGGACGCATCACAGTACGGAAAAAAGCAGGGTATAAACTCCAAGAAGAGATGAAAGCTTTATCTCAACAAAATACCCGCCTCCAAGTTGTAATTGTCATAACATGAAAAACAAAACAAAACAATCAGGCAAACCTGCAGATATCAAGGACTCAAGTTAGCCAGACATCACTGACAGATTAAACAGTAAGAATCAGAACAACCCGTGTTCAGTAAGAAAGGAATTAATGCAATAAACAGTTCTTTTGGTCAAGGCCAGACCACATAGTAACAAAAGAGAGAATTCAGACCACTCTCTGTTTTGTTTTTTTCGGCTCTTCCCTTGTCCACAGAGGTTAAAGGCATTACCAGTTCCTTACAGATTTGCAACAAGAAAATGACGCCTCCTCTCTACACACAGCTTTCACATATTGCTGCATATATGTGATCATGTGGTAATCTGTACATCGTTCTCTTCGTGTTTGTTATTTGGCAGCACCACGTGGCATGCGGGATCTTAGCTTCCCAACCAGGGATCAAACCCATGCTCCCAGAAGTGGAAGCTCCGACTGTTAACCACTGGACCTCCAGGGAAGTCACTGTTCTCTTTTTAAAAAGAGGTTCAGTCATTCTTAACACATTCCTTCAGGCCTCCAGGAGTCTCGAATAAAATATTAACGAAAGCCCTCAAGATTATTTTAAATTAATAATTAGATTAGGAAAAATAATAGTATTTGCAATGTGTTTGCCACTGCACGAGTGTTTTACATGCATCATTATTTTCAAATCTTCACCATAATCCTGTGAGTTAAGATCAAGGGGACTCGCCATCTAACCATAGGGTTAAGGTGTGGAACCCACTACTTCATGAACAGAATTCTGTCCAGTTATGCTTCAAATTTCCTAGCGTAATACCTAGGCTTTGGGGGGGATGCGTTGTTAGTACAGATCAGTACAACCATTAAATTTAAATAAGTATTCATCTCCTTTTATTACTGTAAATCTTTTATTAAAGGTCAAATTTGATTGAAATGAGGAAAGACCAACAGAAGATAGTAATGAGGATTAGATGAAGCCTCAGCCCTGGATTTCCCCTCTGTTGCTTAGCCGCTGCACTTATTCTGCTTCCAATTTAAAAGTAGTAAATCTCTAGATAATCTTTTGAACGGCTTCCAGTCACTGAAATATATTTTATAGCTTCCATAGAGGTGTAACACTGATTGTAAGTAAGATTTGTGGAACATCGAGTAGCATTAGATCTTCAAATTTAAAATGAAGATTCGTATTCCACGAGGCTGTTTGAGAGAGCCTTAAGCCAATCAGCTGATTTGACTCAAGGCATGTCTGTCACGGAACTATTATAGGCAGACAGCTAACTCCGTAGAAGTTTTACAGACCAGTCAGCTACCCGTTCAACTTTCTAACAGCTTTAACCCATGCTCTGGCCACTACGACTCTGAGGAAACAAGCCAGTAAGAGAATAAAACTGTTCCCATGTGAATAATAACAATATTAATAGCTTTATTTTTAACACATGCTAGATGCTAGGCATGTACTATGCATATTCATTTATTCAAATATTCATCAGGATTTGAAAAATGATTAGAGTTAGACTCTGCAGCTAGTCTTCCTTGGTTGTGGTCTCAAGTCAACCACTTTTAGCTAAATGACCTTGGGCAGAATATTTAAATTCTCATCTAAAATGAGATAAAAATAACACCTGTCTCACAGGTTGTGAGGAATATAAGTGTGTGCGTGCAAAGCGCTTGAAAGAGTGCCTATCACAGCTCTCAATAAAAGTAGCTGGAGGGGGAGGGGGTGGGGGAGGGATGGAGTGGGAGTTTGGGGTTAGCAGATGCAAACTCTTATATATAGGATGGATAACAACAAGGTCCTACTGTATAACACAGGGAACTATATTCAATATCCTGTAATAAACCATAATGGAAAAGAATATGAAAAAGAACATATATATGTATAACTGAGTCACTTTGCTGTACAGCAGAAATTAACACAACAGTGTAAATCAACTATACTTCAATAAAATTTTTTTTTTAATAAGTACCTGTTACTGTGTATGACCACTATATGTCACATGATCACTGGGCCCTGGCGATATGATGGTGAACAAGATACCTTTATATTGTGATTAAGAAAATAAACATGATGATTGTATTGACAATAGCTAGGGAAGGACAACTGAGATGAAGGAGGGAAGGAAGGGCTATAAGTAGAGGGACCATTTAAGATGGACCGAAAGAATGACTATGAGCCACCTCTACCACCAACTGGGCAAAACGATTCGGGCAGAAGGGACGCTAAGTGTAAAAGCCCAGAGAAGATGAAGCAGAAGAGGAACCAGATCTGTTAAATCCTTGCTGGTCATGAAAAGGAGTTGAGATTTTATTCTAAGAGCAAAAGGAAAATGTTGAAGGATGTTGAGAGAGGGTAACACAATCTGATCCAGTTGTTCTTTGGCTCTGTTTTTGTTGTTAATCACTTTGGTTTCTATGTGATAAGACAGGAAATGGAAAAAATCAAGAAGGGAAAAGAAGAGCAATAGGCAATTAAGGCAGTGTTCCAAGCGAGAGATGATAGGCAGATGGGTTAGGATAATGGCAACAGATACAGAGACAAGTAAGTTGAATGACTTGGAGATAAAAACAAAAGTTATTAATAATAATAATAAACCTATAAAATAAGTATGATGGTTATCCTAATTACATAGGTAAAGAAACTAAGGCCTATAGAATTTAAAAACTTAGCCCAAGAGGAGCTAGGTTTCAAGCACAGCAATTTTGACTCTGCCATTTAGATGTTAGGGTTAGAAGTGTGGTTGTGTGAAAAATTAGCATTCACTTTAACCCTTCCTAAGTCAGCCTGTCCAGAATCAAACTGAACACAATAAAGTGTTCTGTAAGTATGCATCTGTTGGGTTTTTCCTCTAGGAGCATCTCCAGTTCTGTTTTAAATCTTGTAAGTTGTCAGAGTTAAAATATTTTTCCCTTTCTTTCTCTTTCTCTCCTTTCTCCTTTCTTTCTTTCATCTCTCTCTCTCTCTCTGCCCTTCCTTTCGTCTCTTAAGACGGGCTCTGAAACAGCACTGCAGGGTAACTTGTTACTGTTTGGCTTTTACTTGAGGTAAGACAGTTCGTTTCTGTTGCCATCTTCTCTGAAAGGTGGATTGCTTTATGAAATGTGTGAATGTCTACTTGAGAAGGGGAAGTTGAACTCTTATTTATCTCTAACCCTGCTTACCCACATGAGGGAATCAGAATTACAGGATTATTATTTTGCCATGTGCTGATCTTCACCTGAAGCAGAATTTTTGTTGCCAAAAAATAAATAAGCTTCCAAAAAGAATTTGTTTCACTGCTGCCAACATTCCTAGTCTCTCTAATAAAGCAATCAGCTTTCAAAATGTACCAATGTACCTCCCTGAAGACTCTCACCCCCAAAACCTGTTGACCTAGATGATTGTCCACTGCTGTAGAAATCATGATGGAAAGTCTTGAAGTGTATTAGGAAGATTCTCCGTGATCAGCATGGGAGAAAGATTGCTCTGAAATATATTCAGGAATTCAGGTAAGGTAAGTATCTGATACTTTCCAAATATCCTGGAAAATATGTTTTATTTTTTTTATTTAATTAAGAGAAGGAGAACTGTGGTACAAAGTTCAAAATAAGGAAAGGAGAAGGAAAAAACTGAGTAAAAGTTACTTCAGTCAAATGTGTTGCTGTAACAATTCACTCTTAGACATCTTGAGTACAATTTCCCTTTTATGAACACATCTCTAAAATTCATGTTATTAGAGGACAATTCTTCATGCTGACAATGTCATACATATTTTGTAAATTGAAGTTGACTGACCTTTATACCTTAGTAAAACATTTGTAGAAGGAAATTGACAAGAAGACAATGGGACAGAGAGGGTGAAAATTTCATAGATATTCACAATCTATCCATTAACTTTTCTAGACTCCCTCAGTTTTCCCACTTTCACCCTCTCTTCATTTCCTGAGTCAAGAAGACATTGCAGTCTCTGGAAATGAGGGAAAGTGCAATGGTAGAAAAACATGGAACCAGAATTGAGACTAAAATTATAGGCAGTAGTGAATTATGCCTAATAGTCAAAAAGGAGCACTTAGCCTCACATATGATATAATGAACTTCACCTAAATTTTAATATTGGAAAGGTGGCATATTTGTTTCTATGTGTTGTCAAATTCCACCATAAACTCCTGAAGGGATTAGTTTGTATGGCTCTAGTATGGTTTGCCATAATATATCAATAGTTAACACATGAACACAAAAGGTCACGTAACAGAACCCATTGGAATAATAAAAAATCAGTGAAAAAATATTAAAGGTCTGTTATTTGACTTCTGACACAAATACAACTGTAATGCAAGAAATTGACCACACCTGGAAACTACCAGATACCCTTCACCTTGACAGTTCTCCTGGCCTGTTAAAGAAAGAAAAATGAATCCTGAACAAAGCTGAGATATTGCAGCATACAGACAATTCATGTTCAAACACTACTGTGTCATGATGTGTCTTCTCAAGGCGCAGACACTTCCCTTTATATGATTCGGAGATCAGTTTCTTACACAAAATAAAAGAAGCAATATTATTTATGAAAGCATATTCACTGAACTGATTACCCTGTCTGAAAAATGTATGTTCCTCCCTTGGTTTAAAAAGTAAAAGGCAAAGTAAATTCATTTTTGTGAAGTGACAACTCTATGTGACATTTTAATAATTCTAATTGTAGCATCTAAGAATTCTGGTCAGTGAAGATAAATGAATGCATTACTTATGGTTTTATTCCATTTCTTAGATCACCCTGTCAATGTGGTAGCCATTAGCAACATGTAGCTATTTAAATTTAAGTTAGCTAAAATTAAATAAAATTTCCAATTCATTTACCAGTAACATTAGCCACATTTCAAGTTCCTAACACCCAGAATATGGTGAATGGCTATCATATTGAACAGTGCAGATATGGAACATTTCCATTATCAGAGAAAGTTCTATCAGACAGCATTGACTAAAGTGCTCTGGCCCCATTACACTAGCAAGCCAGAAAATGGAGGGAAGAGAAGAGGATGGAAACGGCCCTTTGTGTGAATCCATTACTACTTCCTCATGGAAATGATTTGGGCTCAGCAGCATCTTTTGAATAGTCGGATGGTAGGCACATCTTAATCTGGAACCCAATATCCTTGAAGGAATATGCAATTCTTTCTTTCATATATAATTATAATGGGGCGCAATGGAGAAAACACTTATTAAGTAATGCTTCACATAGTAATTCCCAAGCACTGCATGTGCCAGTAGAATAAATAAGACTCTGTCTGCCCAAAATTAACTCCTTACCCTTATTTTTCTATTATTCTTGACCCTGGTAGAACAGATACCTTTAGAGCAAAGCAGTATTTTAGTCCTTAGGAGGAACCCCCGCCTAGTACTCCCCAATCCCTTAGCAGCCCAGATGTTTCTCTACTGAATCCTGACTCTCTCCAGCGGGATGTTAAAGTAAGTTCAGAGAGCCTCCTCTCTTGGGCTTACTAATGAAGTAGAATTTTCCATCTTTGCCTGGCAAGGACTAATTATTGTCCTTGAGTATGAAAAATGCACTCAATACCCCTGCAAGAAAAAAAAAATCAAAATTCAAACTTAAAGCCAGCAGTTTCTGAATTAAAATTTGCAGAACCTCGGACTGACTAATTTCGAACTCATTCAACAACTCTGTCCTTGGCCATAATCTGTACCCTTTCAATACAGTGATTATCCCAGCAGGAAAAATATCAACAAAACCAATGTTATGGGAGCTACAACATAATGTTTGGTAATCATATATCTGCCCATCAGAGGTTCATTGTCTGGTCAAAAAATCTGTGGATAATAGAAAATAGATTAGATGGCAAAAAAAGGGAAAAAATTCTTGCATGCACCTGCCTGACTGTTCTAGATAAGCTCAGGAGGCAGAAACAACACAGAGCAGCCTATCTTGACACACAGGATTAGAAAACGACATTTCTAAAAGATACACTACAAAAAAGGTACCATTGTCTGAAATAAAAGATGCCTGTCTGAATGCTATTTTTAGTTCATCCGTTTCCTATGTTATGTCACTACTACTCCAATCCTTACCACTGATACTCTTTTATCAGGTAGCTATTTGCTCTAATCTATAGGCCATGCTGCTTCACATCCAGAATCTGAAAGTGCCTGATCGCCATGGCCTCCAGAAAGCATCTTCTCTCCCAATCTCAAATTACCATGAATGTGTCACCCATTTTAAAAATACAGCTTAGGATACAAATAGCTCATACAACTCAATAACAACAACAACAACCCAACAACCCAATTAAAAACCGGGCAGAAGATCCAAGTAGACATTTCTCCAAAGAAGACATACAGATGGCCAATAAGCACATGAAAAGATGCTGCACTTTGCTAAATATTAGAGAAATGCAAAGCAAAACCACAATTAGGTATCACCTCACACCAGTCAGAATGGCCATCACTAAAAAGTCTAGAAATAAATGCTAGAGAGGGTGTGGAGAAAAGAGAACCCTTCTATACTGTTGATGGGAATACAAACTGGTGCAGCCACTATGGAAAGCAGAATGGAGAGTCCTTTAAAAACTAAAAATAGAGTTACCATATGATCCAGCAATCCCACTCCCAGGCATATATCTGCAGAAAACCATAATTCGAAAGGATGCATGTGCCACAATGTTCACTGCAGCACTATTTACAACAGCCAGGACATGGAAGCAACCTAAATGTCCATCAACAGATGAATGGACAAAGAAGATGTGGTATATATTGATATATACAATGGAATACAACTCAGCCATAAAAAATAGTGAAATAATGCCATTTGCAGCAACAATGAATGGACCCAGGGATTATCATACTAACTGAAGTCAGACAGAGAAAGACAGCTACCATATGGTATCACTTATATTTGGAATCTAAACTTTGATACAAATGAACTTATTTACAAAACAGAAACAGACTCACAGACATAGAAAACAAACTTACGATTACCAAAATGAAAACTGGGGGGAGGAGGAAATACATCAGCAGTTTGGGATTGGCAGATGCAAGCTACTGTATACAAAATAAACAAGGTCCTACTGTATAGCACAGGGATCTATATTCAATACCCTGTAATAAACTATAATGGAAAAGAATTCTAAAAAAAGAAAAGAAAAAAATGTGCATTAGGGAGACTCACAATATTGTATAGTTTTGTTCTAATTGGAAAAAATAGAGGGGATTTCAAACAATGCAAGATAAAATGATTTTCTTCTCATTTTTAAAATATTTGTCTTTTTTGGTTTTAGCTATTGCATCCATTTTTTAGTTCCTATTCTGTTTCCTTTTTCTAATTTGAAACACTATGTTTTCTTATGCTTCAGTGAGCAAAACACTCTTCAAGGTAATCTTAAAGTGCAGTGTTCATTTTACATCCCTTAAGACATTTCCACCGCAAAAATCATGAGGTAAATGCTAAAAACTGGAATACATTTCCTCCCTGGATATCATTTTCCTGGACAAGCTTGAGTGCTGTTCCTATACCCAGAGGCAGTTTCCAGGCTGGTAATGGCATGAAGGTCTTTCACCTTCACATAGAAAGTGGACATTCTATGGCCCATCAGTTTCTGGTTACTCTAACCTCTACTGGAGTCATGAAAAAAACATGAACAACTTTTATTTCTTCTCTTCTATTTGTTCTGTCATTTGAAGAATTTAGCTGAGGTAAAGAGGCACCTTTTTTTCATTAATCATTGTAAGTTACAGAATAATTTTATTGCTGTTAATGTTTTGGGCAGCATGCCCATCTCAAAGTAGAAGATGTTAAGCTGACCCATTTTCTCATAAGGTGTATGTTTCTGCATCTTCAACCAATATTCCTTAGTCTGCTGAAATACTTGAAAAGATAAATAGTCCCACCTTGCTGTTTTGAGGTAGTGGATTGAACTATAAGGCATGTGGAAGAGATAACTTCATGCCCGCTTATAGTATAATAAATAAGTTCAAAAATAGACAAATTCTTTGTAAATAAAATCTTGAAATAAACCCAAAGGCTTGAAATATAACACACTGAATGATCAAGTTGAAAGAGGGGCCTTACTTCACTTAGTAACCAAACCTGATTAAGAATAAAGCAAATATGAAAGGTATAGGAATGTTGGGTGAAAATGCCTCTAAATAAATGACTATTTGCTTTGCAAATATTTGAAATCTCAATCTAATAAAGCGCAAAGGAAAATGGTTTCATTACAATAATTCTGGCCTTAAATTTGCCTTTTGGTAAGAAAGAGGAAGACGAAGAGGAGGAGAATATATATTTAAATAGATTGTAAACTCTACAAGGGCTCTGTACGTGTGTGTGCATCATGTGTGTGTATGTGTGTGTATGTGTTATTCACTGATATATGACTGACATATAGAAGGCACACATTAAATATTTGTTATATAGAGTTTATAGAAGAGTTCCCTATGTATGATCTCGTACGATCTCACCTGACCCAGCAGTCACATGCTTTAGCCTGGAGGTGGGGATGAGGAAGGACAGCCCCTCAGGTAGCATCACAGAAATGGAAGTCAGCCGGGAAGGGCTTTTTGTGAAACAGGCAGTGATAAATGGGTGCCAATGTCCAGCACCCCATAGACACCAAATCAATATTCATTGAATAGTAAAGCCTTCCCTGCAGACTCAGTCTGACTAAACTCGGCCCCCCTCCATTTACTATCACAGCGCCATATTTGATTTTCTCCATAATTCTTACCATAATGAGAAATAGGTTATTCAGCTATGCTTTTACTTGTTTATTGTTTCTCTCATCTCCCTAAAATGTAAGAGAATGAAGAGTCCTCATCTGTCTGGTCCCTAAGAAGTGTCTGAATCACAGAAGACACCTCTGTAAGATTTGGATGAATACATGAATCAACCAACCAACCGTCTACCTGAAATGACCTGTCTGGATTATCTTTCTTCAATTATTCTCTCTCTTTACTTCACATTACTTGGGCAACACAATTGTTTATCTGTTGTAGTTTGTGTGTACATGTAGGTGTGCCGCTTTTCTTTCCCTCCCTTTCTTCCCCTGTAACTTGGACTACCTCCTTCTTGAAGAGGTTAGAAGCCCACGGGAGACCTAGTAGGACCATGGTAGAGTCCAAGAAAAAAAGAACTGTGATATGGATGGCTTAAGCTAACTCTTCTCTAATAGCTGAAGAGAGAAATGTTCTTTTTACCTCATATTCTTTTTTAATTTTTTAAAAAAATTTTTGGCCACGCAATGCCACATGTGGGATCTTAGTTCCCTGACCAGGGAGCGAACCTGTGTCCCCTGCAGTGGAAGCACAGAGTCTTAACCACTGGAACGCAAGGGAAGTCCCTCTTGCAATCATCTTTATGGTTTTTCTCTTGCCATCAGAGAGGTAAGAACGTAGGAGCCGAAAGTAAGGAAATTAAAGAGGCCCCCAGAATACGATATGACAGAGTCCCCAGGGAGAAATAACAGGCACATGTGCCTAGATTGTCCTTTGTATCAGAGCTATTCCTCCTCAACCAGGATCCCTGTGCTATATAATCCCCTATTGAAACTAACAGCATAAATGTTATAGATGAGGAAACAGGCTCAGGGTGTTAATGAGACAGGACTTCAAACAGGTCTCCCAACAAGAAGGCACTGCTCTTCCCTCCTATGTCCATGCTTTACCTGCCTTTCATCTCACTGTGATTATGAAAATTAAAAGTTTTGAAGAGACATACTATGAAAATATACATTTTGATTTTCATTTCGTCTTTAGTTGAAGAGTAAATTAAATAATTTATTCTTAAGACAACCAGGCAATTCAAAAGAGGTAAACCAGCTTTAACTTTAAAATAATGGGATAAAATCCTATTACCACCGTGACCCATTTATTTGTCATCTTCACTTATTACTTCTTTTTCTCCTTCCAGGCAATTTTCTGGAAATACTGAGAAGTTTTTGTTCTCATTTTATTCAATATGGCAGTAGTCCTAAATCTTGAAGCAATAAAACTAGTCAAATAAATTCAAGGAAAGACTTGGAATATTTTTTTATAAAAATCTGGCTCTGTCTCCTCATTCATGTCACTACTTGAAGAGTTATCTGCTCAGCTCCTGCTGCTTTGTGAAATGTTCAATCTCTAATATGAATAATATCTTTTCTTCTGCAATTCCACATTCTCCCTCCCCACCCCCACTGCTCAACACTTTGTTCAATATTTGTGACTGGATTTACTAGTCTTTCCCCAATAATTGCTGTTTTTCTTCTATTTCTGCATTTCTTATTCTCTCACATTGTGCAAAACATACTTTTGTACTTTCCTTTTGTCCCTTCTAGAGCATTCATTCTTTAAAGGTAAGAACACTTTCTTACATATCTTTTTTTTTTTTTTTTGCAGTACGCGGGCCTCTCACTGTTGTGGCCTCTCCTGTTGCAGATCACAGGCTCCGGACGCTCAGGCTCAGCGGCCATGGCTCACGGGCCCAGCCGCTCTGCGGCATGTGGGATCTTCCCGGACCGGGGCACAAACCCATGTCCCCTGCATCGGCAGGTGGACTCTCAACCACTGCGCCACCAGGGAAGCCCTCTTACATATCTTTTGATCTCCAACAGGGCACTGTCTATATAACCAAAAGCAAGGGTTAAGATGCAACAATTATGCCCTCCTGTTTGCTCTACTCCTCCCAAATAATTTAATATGTTTGTGATAATTAGATTTGCATTGAAAATGGAAACTGAGAAAAAGCTTTAGGCTAACAAAGGGCATTGTCCCATTATTGGACATTAGCTGTAACAAGTCTAGACTAGATCTTAAGGAATTAACCAAACACCCTGTGCACTTTCATCTACAATCCCATTACATTTAAATGGTTATCTGTGTCCTTTCAAATTTTAATCACCTAGAAATCTGTTAGTAACCTAGAGCCTGCTGGGTGAAATTATTTTCCCACAGATTTTGTTCTCGAAGTATTTGATGCTCTTGGAGCAATAGCTCCACATAACTTTCTCTTCCCCTTACATCAAAAGTGGTAAAATCTCCAAACAGATGACTCAAAGACTGGTCATGGAACTATGTCAGTAAATGCTATAATCTCATGAGTTTTTCAAGGGGAAAAATTGGCCCCTTATGTGAAAGCAAACAGCTTTTTTTCAATCCTCCCATCGTTCCGGGAGAAAAAGAGAATGATAGCTTTGTACAAGGTGGGTAGATAGGGCCTGCTTCTGGATTTTGATATATAGGCTTAAAATTTAAGGGGAGAAGTTTAGGTTTGGCAGGAAAAAGTTCTCAGCTGTAAAAGTTATTTGACGCTGGAATGTAATCTAAAGGAAATCTACAGTGTTGCCTCCAAAGAATTTTAGGTTTTTAAATGTTGTAGTGGTCTCTCAGAGGGCTACCTGGGCACAAAGAAATAACTTCTTCAAGAGGATTCCTGTGATTCTGTAATTATTTAAATATAACAAAGGGTTTCCTAACACTGGAGATTTTCAGAGGGTGGTACAAGTTATCGGAAAAATGAAGACTACTTCTGGAGGTTTAAACACAAAAAGGTGTATGTTTCAATCCAAATTTTTTTTTTAAATCAAGCTTATTTTAACATTCCAAAATGGTTTTTAAAATAAACTCAGTATTCAAAAATACAACCCTACAAATAAGTCCCTCTGGAGTCAACATTAGTTAACACTTGTACTCACAAATTACCTAAGTCAAACGTTTCCAAAATAAAGTGCTTCCCCTTTCTGGGTCCACATTCTATGCAGAACAGTACAATTTGAATATTACAAAAAGTCAATCTATAACCATTTTAAGGTTTGAATTACAAATCCGTTGTTTTTGTTTTTGCGTTACGCGGGCCTCTCATTGTTGTGGCCTCTCCCATTGTGGAGCACAGGCTCCGGACGCGCAGGCTCAGTGGCCATGGCTCACAGGCCCAACCGCTCCACAGCATGTGGGATCTTCCCGCACCGGGGCACGAACCCGTGTCCCCTTCATCGGCAGGCGGACTCTCAACCACTGCGCCACCAGGGAAGCCCCTATAAATCACTTTTAAAGTGGAATTATAACACCTTTGGGGAAGAATATTGGTCACAGCTTTATAAGACTAATATTTTTCCCTGTATTGTTTTTTTAAATTCCTTTTTTCTTTTGTAAATATAATACATACATTAACCTTCTGAAAGCCTGTCAGAGTCACATTTTAAGTGAAGGAGTAAAACAATCCAAATCACGTGGTAAACCACACGTAAATTAGTCCAGCTTTCCCAGAGATAGTTGGGATATTTTCATGCCAGGGTTTCCAATCAATAACACAGACCTAGCTGTAGAGGAAGTACTCTCACTAAAACGCAAGCAGCATGGGAAGCTCTTTTATTATTATTTCAAGTAAATTGTTTCATTAAAAACCTCACCAAGGAGGTGGCTTCCTGTGTTTGTACAGAGAAAAGTTCCAGGAACAGATAAATAAGTCAGCAGAGCCCAAATTAGCTAACTTCATTATCTCATCCACTCACCTACACAGAAGAATCTAGCTGCTCACATTTCTTCCTGCCCTCTCCCTCCTGTTGCCGTGGCTTCCCAGCAGGGAGAAAAGGCTCAGTTCACTGTCTCTGAACACCTCCCCAGAAACTGCTCGAACTTTGACTATGACGCACTTCACCTGTTTTTCAGTAACAGCTGCTGGGCATCATACTGGGGCAATATTTAAATATTATGCCCACCAGCTGAGGTTTTTTTTAAGTAGCATCTTTAAAAGTCAGGGGCTATGTTTGTGACAGATTTTACAAGGCAGGAATATGCACTGAAAAAGCATTTTCTCCTCTAGAGGTTTAATAGTTCCTAAAGTCACTTCACATCAGTAAGAAAAGTTTGCCTTTCTTTAGCGCTTCCCCCACGTATGACTGAGTTACTGAGTATTCCTTGCTTGCAGCTATCTTTCCAAAGGCAGGCACCAAATAGGGGAAACATTCATCAGTGAAACTTAACTAAGCCAATCCATGGAAAGCTTGGTGATGGGTTCAGGATGACTGAAGTTGAACAAGAGAAGCACCCAGGGCTGGGGGCCATTATGATGACTGTTAATAGAAGGAAGGTGAGTTCTAATAGCACTTTGATCAATTTTTCAGTTGGTAGCTCACAAACTCCTGCCATTAAAAATTCCAGGAATTACTATGCAGTTGAGCGTGGAATGAAATTTGTTTTGAATACATGAGTTTTGTAGAGCATGGTTCTGAGCCACTCTTTTTTAGGCAATTCTGGAAACTACATTCAAAAAAGCAAAACCTCTAAATTAGAAAATATTATCGCAAAATACTGACTCATGTGTGCTATTCTCTGAATCCAAGTGATCCCAAAGCACATCAGAAAACAGTTAAATGAGTATGAAAATTTATGTAGGAAGACAGATTGGTATCTCTTCACTATAAAAGGGAAAATGACTCATTCCCCCAAAGGTGAGCTAGCATCCTGCTACATTTTTCAAATGCTATGAAGTTAACTTACTTCTAGTCCAAATTATCTCCAAAAGCAGCAGTTATGAGAGCAACACTGCAGATGACCAAAGATGGGACAAATGGACAAGACCAAGGGCTCAAGACTTGTCTCTGATGACCTAGAACTGGTCTGACATTGATATATTTAATTCCCACTCTACCACATCTTTTACTTCCTAGGTCCACTGTCTCCTGCCCTTTCTTGGAAATTTTTCATAACCATTCTGCCTTCATTTTCTGTACTAATTATCTAGATTCTATCACCCATCACTTTGTTCGTACTTTGTCAATATTCCCATATTCCCAAATCCCTTGAGTCATTGTTCTTCTTTCCACCTAAGTTTCTAATCATTCATAAATTAACGAGAGGTCCTAGAATCAGGCTAGTGACTACTTAAAGCGTGAATGTCTCATTTTTGTCAAATCCTTTCATAGTCCCTGTGTGGAGTACATTTCAGCCAATCCAGAAATTTGCATGTTTTTGCACACTGAAAATATACTACATGCATTTTTACTTTCTCTCACTGTTCTCTTTGGTTGGCAGCTGAGAAAAGTATGTTCCCTTCTCTTCTTGAGTTCTGGTGACTTTGTTCATTTGCTGGTGGCTGATAAATTCATAAAGCTAATAGTCTTGAAGCAAATTGTATCTAAGAATCTTCAAAGCACAGTGAGCTGATCTTCCAACATGGTTAAGCGTAGGGGATATACCCTCAGCCTCTGACAACTCTGGCTAAGGATGCTACAAACATCATCACACAATTAGGAACTCTTGTGCTCAATGACTTGAGATCTCTTTGGCAGACTCAGCTAAACCTGATAATATTTAAGTGATACCCCAAAAGGCCACAATTCTCCTTCAGGAAGTGGGGATACCAACAACTGTAAATTAACAACATAAAACAGGAAAAGACAGTTGAGTCTTTGCTAATGTAAGGCAGAAGCAGAAGATGGTTGACTGACACTAAGAAAACTATCCCTAGTTTTTCAATATAGCAGGCAAATGAATATGGCAGATAAATGCACTATCAATTTTATTCTTACAACACTGATACTGACTTTAATCCTGACCTTGAAAAGGCTTCTCCATACACAAAGCCTTTTTGAAATGACATTGTACCAGAAAAAAAAGTGAAACAATAATCTATCTAGTGATGAACTTTTATTCGGGTGTTTACTGTGCGCCAGGCAACGAAGTGATTTATCTACATCTTGTGTCATTTAATCCTTAAGACAACGTGAGGAGGTTACTACTGACATCCACATTCTACAGACAGAGAAACTGAGGCTTGGTGCTGAATCAGGTCAGTTCGATATCAGGGCCCAAGCTCTTAGGCCTCCTCTGAGATCACACCCCGGTAGTTGTGTTTCTTCCATCTGGCTTCCTATCAGTTAATGGTAAGGGCATTTGACATATACTGATAATTATAAAAAAGCAGGTACTAAAAATAGTGCAGAGCAGATGACAGCAGGTAATTGATGGCTTTCAGGCTCTAAGAAAAAGGAAAAGCAAAATTCACAGCAAGTTCTAGGCTTCCCTATAGGAAAAGCAGACCATTGACTATGTAATGACATTTAAAGAGACCTAAAATCTTCCTTTACACTGGTATTAAAGATCTTTCTCACCAGTCTTTTCCAGAGCCAGACATTAAGCCTTAACCTCCTTAGGGTTTTTTTAAACAACACTTGTATCTTAAATGGGTCAACCGATGGCGCTTTCTAGGAAATGGAACATATTAACTAATAAAAAGAAGGAATTAATTCACCTACTACCATCCCTTTTCAATTAACAGAGACACACATCTAAGTGTAAAGATTTCTGGAAAGAGTTTCTTCCCACTCTACTTTTTCACGTCTTAGATGTCCCCTCATCCTTTCACTAAAACCCTCTTGCCAAGGTGACCTTGTTGTTAAACCCACTGTTTTTTTTCAGTCCTCATCTTATTCTCTCCAGCAGTCGACACCGTTGACAGCTTCCTCCACTTGAAAGACTCTCTTTTTTTGGTACCAGAACATCACATTCTCCTTGTTTCTTATTTCTCTGCCCCTTCCTGTCAGTTTCCTCTGTGAACTACTCCTCTTTTACTCTCCATCTGGTGTCGAAGTTCCTCTGGGCTCTGTCCCAGGCCTTTACTCTTCTCTCTATATTAAGTCTGGGTCATCTCATCCACTCATGTAGTTTTAGTTACTATACTTACATGGACAACCTTAAAATTTCTACCTTCAGCTCAGAAGTCTATCCAGAGTTTCAGATCCATAGATTAAAATGTCTCCCAGATCTGTTAGACATTCTACAGATGTCTTAAATTCCACAATTCCCAAAATTCAGTTGTTATTCTCCACCCCCAAAATATGTTCATCTTCTGGTGTTCTCAATAAATGGTCCACCATCTACCCAGCTGCCAAAGGAGAAACCTGGGGTGTTATAGCCCTTGTCATTCTTCCTCATTCCCCACATCCAATCAGCCACCATCTGCTGTGTGTTCTACCTCTTAAATATTACTACTACTATCTATCTTCTACTGTTCTCTGCCCTCACTATCACTACCTTAATGCAAGACATCCTCTCTCCTTCAGAATGCTGCAACCAATTCCAAACAAGATCTTCATGCTACACGGTCTTCTTTGCCCACTCTTGGCAAAACCATATAATTTATCATCAAAATCAAATTTTATGATTGAAAAGGGACACTACTCATATTGACAGTAGAACTATAAGCAAAAATTGGATCTGTTTGGGCTTCCCTGGTGGCACAGTGGTTGAGAGTCCGCCTGCCGATGCAGGGGACACGGGTTTGTGCCCTGGTCAGGGAAGATCCCACATGCCGCGGAGCAGCTGGGCCCGTGAGCCATGGCCACTGGGCCTGCGCGTCCGGAGCCTGTGCTCTGCAATGGGAGAGAAAAAAAAAAAAATTGGATCTGTTCTAGAAAATCAGGACATGTGATCATACTATCAGGCTGCAGTTAGAGAGACATCCTTCAAAAGCACATCCCTCACCATGTCATGTGTTTGCTTAAAAGGTATCCATGGTTCCCTCATTGCCTTCTGAAAGATGGTCAGACTTCCCAACAAGGCTTGGCATGGTCCCCACTTGGCTCTCATGCCTCATCTCTCACCCCTTTACCTCACCATTCTTCTGCCACACATTAAATTCCCCCAAATTTATATACTCTCTCTTGATCCTAGAATGTTCTTGTGTCTTACCAAATGTCTTTGTCTACTTCTCTGCTACCAGATTTCTTCAGGTTTCAAGCTAGATGCTACATCCATAGAAAAGCTTCTCCCAACCCTGAGAACGGACTGGTGTGCCCCTCCAGTGTGACGCCAACACAATGCTTATCCCTATCCATGTGGCACTGCAATTGCTTAGTTTCTTATCTTTGTTGGCCATGAGATTATACTACTGCCAGAAATTTCCTATATATAAGGCACTTAAAAGCATAAAAGTGATTTAAGGTTAGGGTGGAAAGGGAACAGAAAAGTAATTTGAGGTTAGGGGTGGCTAGCTAAATTTAATTAGTAAACATTCTATTTTTACTTATACCTACTGTTTATTGGAATATATTTAGAGGGGATAACAAATACTATAGGGGTAGAGGGCTTAAAAGTTCTCATAAACTACATGTTAGTACCACTAATGCACAAAACCAGAGGTCTAAAAGCATATTTTTTTTTTTTTTTTTTGCATTACGTGGGCCTCTCACTGTTGTGGCCTCTCCCATTGTGGAGCACGGGCTCCGGACGTGCAGGCTCAGCGGCCATGGCTCACGGGCCCAGCCGCTCCACGGCATGTGGGATCTTCCAGACCGGGGCACGAACCCGCGTACCCTGCATTGGCAGGTGGACTCTCAACCACTGCGCCACCAGGGAAGCCCTGAAAGCATTTTTGACTAAAACCTCTATCAATAAATAGTACGAGCATGCACTCTTAATATTTGGATTTTATAATTTATAAATTAAGCACATGTTCTAGTATACTAATATGTGATGTCCCATCTAAACATTCTCAGAAACAGAAATTAAAATTTTTCTAAAAAGGCAAAATACTGGCTCTCAATTTTTCTATACCTCAGAGGATCATCTATTGATTCCTTTCTGAATATCATTTTTAAAAATGGGTTGTGAAGGCAGGAATGGTAGCAGGTTGGCTGCTGTAACACCAACGCCAGGCCCAGCACAAAGCCCAGCACATAATAACCATCAATAGTTATTGAGTGAATGGAAGGAAGATTGGACTGGAGGATGGAGTGGCTTCCAGGGTGAAGTCAGATCCCCAGGAGGATCCTGTGGTATTCCATGGACAGCGGGTAGGTGCTGTGGTTAGGAGGAGGAGGATTTAGCTGGGGAAGTGTTAGGAAGAGCAAAACCAAGTGGAGAAGTGAAAGATCCTCAAACAGAACGATAATCTCCACAGAGTAACCCGGGCTTCATGTAGTTTATTATTATCTATTATACCCACAGAAATTATGTATTGGTTAATGCATTTGAGAACAAAAGCATTATGAAGCCAAGTGCAAAGAAACAGAATCCCTGGTAGCCATGTGATATTCACCATCACTGTGTCTCAAAAGTGAAATTCAATGTTGCCACTTTAAGTTGAAAAACCAAAAGGAAGAAAGACAGATCTTTTGTTACCTCTTACTTTGTGTCAGTTACTCTTCTGGGTGTTTCACAGAAGTTACAAATTTGTGTCAGCATTTCTCCTGCACTCTGGGACTTTACCCTCCAACCCTAGAGAGGAGGTAAGATGAGTATGCAAATAAATACAAATCAAATAGAATAAAATAGCTTCAGGAATTATGGTACCAATAAATTTTGGATTTTATGCAACAGTTTGGATGTTCTGTGATTTTATTATTTTCAATGACAATGCATATAATGTACAACTAAAAGGTATTTCATTTAAAAATCTTTACAAGAATTTTCTTCTCAAAGTAATTGTTCTGAAAAGAAAATGCTTCTTAATATAACTATGTTGCCCAATATTGGTTGTTTTTTTAAAAAAAAAGATTATGGGAGAGTAATGAAGGGCTAGAGGGGTCTGGAGGAGAAAGTCTTTCACCAAGGGAATCAGAAACAGAATTGTGAAGAAAGCATTCAACAGCAGAAGAAACCATAAGCAAAAGGAAAAGACAACCCTCAGAATAGGAGGAAATATTTGCAAACAAAGCAACTGACAAGGGACTAATCACCAAAATATACAAACAGCTCATGTAACTCAATGTCAAAAAAACAAACAACCCAATCAAAAAATGGGTGGAAGACCTAAACAGACATTTCTCCGAAGAAGACATACAGATGGCCAACAAACACATGAAAAGATGCTCAACATCACTAATTATTAGAGATATGCAAATCAAAATTACAATGAGGTATCACCTCACACCAGTCAAATGGCCATCATCAAAAAATCTGCAAACAGTAAATGCTGGAGAGGGTGTGGAGAAAAGGGAACTTTCCTGAACTGCTGATGGGAATGTAAATTGGTACAGCCATTATGGAGAACAGTACGGAGGGTCCTTAAGAAACTAAAAATAGAGCTACCATATGACCCAGCAATCCCACTCCCAGGCATATGTCTGGAGAAAACCATAATTCGAAAGGATGCATGTACCCCAATGTTCACTGAAGCATTATATACAATAGCCAGGACATGGAAGCAACCTAAATGTCCATCGACAGAGGAATGGATAGAGAAGATGTGGTACGTATATACAATGGAATACTACTCAGCCATAAAAAGGAATGAAATAGTGCCATTTATTTGCAGAGATGTGGATGGACCTAGAGACTGTCATACAGAGTGAAGTAAGTCAGAAAGAGAAAACCAAATATCATATATTAACGTGTATATGTGGAATCTGAAAAAATTGGTATAGACGATCTTACTTACAAAGCAGAAATAGAGACACAGATGTAGAGAACAAACATATGGATACCAAGGGGGAAGGAGGTGTGTGTGGGATGAACTGGGAGATTGGGATTGGCATATATACACTATTGATACTATGTATAAATTATATAGCTAATGAAAACCTACTGTATAGCACAGGGAACTCTACTCAGTGCTCTTTGGTGACCTAAATGGGAAGAAAACCCAAAAAAGAGGGGATATATGTATAGCTGATTCACTTTGCTATACAGTAGAAACTAACACAACATTGTAAAGCAACTATATTCCAATAAAAATTAATTTAAAAAAAGCATTCAGCTAAACAACAACAGCAAAAAATATGGAAAGGATTTCATCAAGCAACACTGACTGTAGGTGGATAGAATGGGCAAGCAAAAGGCTTTTAACCTACATAGATAGTAACACTCACCATAGTAACAAATGACACCATGGAAGGGGACAGTCAGGACCAAGCCAGCTTAAAAAACATAATTGTTAGGAGCCCATCAACAAAAAGTTGAAATGTTCTACTCAACCATGAAAATAATTTGTAGAACCTAGGAAATAATAATAGCTTTTGTAAAACTCACCCATATTCCTTATGCAGAACTTCTTTTGGTTGGGGGGTGGGGGACAAAGAAAAATTTCTTCCAAAGAGCTTGAGTATGTTCAAGATGGAAAAGATACCTTCTCTGCTCTTCGTTAACTAAAATTGTGACTTTGATCCTCCCTGCACTGAAGAAGGGAAGAATCAAGCTTGATACCGTCATTGAAGAGTTAGCTGTTGATTCCCCCATCAAAGATATTCTAGATGTTGAGAAAAGTTACTGAGAGACAGAAGCAGAATTCTTCTGCTGGTCATCACTGTAAGCATTGACACTTTCTCTTCCTAAAGCCAGTGAAAACCTGGCCAAAAGAAGGAAGGAAAAGAGGTGAGATCCAAAAACATTTACAAGGTAATATCATCAAGGAAAGTTTTCCAAAGACATGCAAGAAAGGGTGTCTGCCTTCCAAGATGAAAAACACAAATGTACTACCTAAGTAAACATATCATCATCTCTTTTTATATCTGAAATTTTGAATGCGTTTTGTAAAACAAATTTCAAGCATAATGACTCAAAATACTAGCAATTACTAATAGGATTAGTAATAGGGGGAGACAGCTAAGAAGAGATTCATTTCTGAAGTGAAAGTAATCAATATGCTTGTGAATATTCTTCCATTTCACATATTTTCCTTAAGATTTCTGCATTAAGTGACTTTTCAGACCTATAATTCACCACCACTGATGTCAGAAAATAATAACCCATTGTTCTGGCCAGATAATAACAAAGGAAGTTTCTCAAAGGATCGTGAAGAAAGATGAACAATGTTTATAGTCTGTCAGAAGTTAAGCAGGAAAAAAAACTGTTTTCTTTGTATCCACCTCACTTCAAAAAATAACATTAAATTTCTCAAGATATGCAAACAACATGGTGTTTATGCTCCTCGAGAGAAAGGATCAGACCTGATAGAGTCTTATGGTGTTCAGTGAGTGGTAGATTGCATGAGTTAGAGGATTGTTTCAGAGGTTACAGGCAAACACAAGTCCCATGGCTTGAATTCTGATGCTTTGATTCAGGAGCACTGGCTGTTTTTTTCTAGGGTGATAGAAATGAAAGTCACATATTCTTACTCTTTTCTGAAACTAAGACAAGAAGCTGACATGACCTGGAAGCCAGAATATCTAATGAGTTTGAGTTCCTCTTTCTGGAAGAATGTTTCAAATTTTCATAAGTACATTTCAGATTCATTCTACTAATTTTTAACAGCTTTATACATACCAAAATTTTATTTTTTATTTTTTGCGGTACGCGGGCCTCTCACTGTTGTGGCCTCTCCCGTTGCGGAGCACAGGCTCCGGACGCGCAGGCTCAGCGGCCATGGCTCACGAGCCCAGCCGCTCCGCAGCATGTGGGATCTTCCTGGACCGGGGCACGAACCCGTGTCCCCTGTAACGGCAGGCGGACTCTCAACCACTGCGCCACCAGGGAAGCCCCATACCATAAATTTTTAAAGTACAATTCAATGGTTTCTAGTAAATGTACAGAGTTGTGTAACCATCACCACAATCCAAATTTAAAACACTATCACCCCAAAATGAAACTTCATGCTGTTTGCAGTCACCCCTTACCTGCACTCCAACTCCCCAGGAAATTAATCTGCTATCTGTCACTATAAATTTACATTTTCTGGACTTTTCTTTTAATGAAATTCTACAATATGTGATCTTCTGTGTCTGGCTTCTTCCACTTAACATAATGGTTTTAAAGGTCATCCATGCTGTAGTATGCATCACTACTCCATTCCTTTTCATTGTTCAAGAGTATTCTGTTGTATGGATACAGCAGTTTTTGTTTACCTGTTCACCAGTTGATGGACATTTGGACTGTTTGGGGGCTAATGTGAAAAATGCTGCTAATGAACATTTACATACAAGTCTTTGTGTGGATATATGATTTCATTTCTCTAAGGTAGATAACTAGGAGTGAAATTGCTGGGTCATATATTTATGTTTAACATTTCTAGAAACTACCAAGCTACTTTGCAAAGTGGCTGCAGCATCATTCTACCTAACTGTAAATTTCCTGAGCACCAGATAAATATCACTGTGCTTTGAACAAACCTTGATTTCCTAACCCAAGTGGACTCTAAACCTCTCCCAGCTCTTACCAGTTAATGTACTTCCATCATTCTATCATTTTCTACTCTATGTATTACTCAAGTGATATAATTTGATGAAATTAAATACTGGTTACTTGGAACCATTAAGAAATCTGAATACAAATGGGCTTTGAAAAGTTATCCGTCTTTTTTGTAAAGCAGCTTGAAAATGTCAGAAACATTCATATCACTGTTACTTTTACTGTGAAGAGTTCCATCAAAGTGGTGAAGGGTTGACAATGAGTAAGAAGCATCGTCGTGTGATTCGGGAAGATCCCTCAGTAAGTCATCTCCATAAAGAGACAGAGGAGAGTCCTTAGATTTAGTCTTTAGAGTGGTGTGACATTTCTGTGAAAAACAATATTTTGTGAGACTGTTGCTTGAGAAGCCCATGAAAGATAAAAAAGGAAACGAAACACTGTTCACAGATCAACACATATCTTTTCTCCTTGAATGACTTCTCCATTGTCAACCTCAAGAGAGCCAAGCTACAACCATGACTTTCAGCAGAGATCTTAATACCAGGACTGAAGCAGTCAACTTTTCACAGGGAGAAGAAAAATGTAAATTTCACTTAAAAAAAAAGAAAATCCACGTTTAATGGAAGAATAAGGCCTCCCCCTAGTGGATAATTTAAGAATTTGGTTTCCACAGTCTAATTTGGGATTTACACAGTAAAATATCATAATTGATACGTAGAATGAGTTATAAAATAGAAATGCCAATAATTAGTTCTTACGTGAAGCCCATCAAAACTTGAAAAGGATTCCCCAATCTTTCAAGGGGATCAGGAAAGTTTACAGTTACCAATGATACATTTAAAAGTAAATGTAGATAGTGAAAGAAGGCAAACTTTTAGAAGTATGGAGAACATTTAGCTCGGTGATCAAAAATACATTCATCTCAAAGCAACAGTGACTCTGTATCATAATCCTCAGCACCATATGAATCGCCATGGTGCCCAGGCCATCAGAGTCTGGGGTATTTCCCTCAGCAGCCCTGTGGATTGACCAGATTTTCCAGAGTCAGAAGACAAAACAATGTGTTTCTCAGTCAGGTCACTTGGGGCTATAATAGGATTTTTATAACCATATATAGTAGTGTCCAAATTGTATGGCTTTTATTATGAGTTTAATTAAAATTCTAGAGAACAACAGATTTGAGGATTTTAATTGTTCTGTATTTATTAAAACCTCAGCACCTGTGCAGAGATTAAACAAAAATTATGCTAATTTTTGAGGCTTCACCATGTTATAGGCACTGGTAAGGACTTCGTATAAATTATTTTACATAATCCCCAAAACAGTCCTAAACTTCTGCCTTTTACAGGTGAAGAAACTGGCACAGAAGTGGTAGAACTGGAATCTGAGCCAAGAAGTCCAACTCCAGAGATCACATCCTTTATCTCTGAATGGAAACAGAAACAAAGTCAGTAAAATACAAAGTGATTGTATATTTCTCAATGTGTTTAAGGAGAAGTGTGTATCCTTTTCTAATTTATATTATTTCTTTGGTAATTTTAAAGAAATTGCTAACATCTCAATTCAGTTTTAGAACAAGCACTGAAGTGACAACCAGAAGTCCTAGGCGCTTTGTCTCTGCCTTTCGCTTCCCTTTTGACCTTAGACCATTCATTTAACCTTTGTAGTGAAATGACCTGCCTCTTTTCCTAGTGTTCCTGGTATTGAAGCCATAACGTGTTATACTGAAGTCAATGGGATTAGTAGGGTCACCACTGAAGTGCATAAATGTTCCCACACCCACTGAAAGACAGTCATAACCAAACATAAAATATGAATCCAGACCTTCAGTTATGAGAGAAATGCAGTGGACAGAGCATGAGGACCATTTGGTACCGCATCCCTGCAGCCTCCGTTTCCTTTGCTGTATAGTAACATCGACTAGGATTCAGTGTTTCTATGTGGTAGAGCTGTTAGCCTTTGGCAAGGCAGCGCTTGATTGTGCAGGATTATCTCATGATTGCAAGACAGTTAACATCGTTGACCCCCATCTTTAAAATGCTAGTAGAGCCCCACACATCCCAAAAGTCACTCCTATGGGAAATGGTACAACCTCCTGGGGAAAACCATGGCAAAGATCCTTCACGCCCTGGAATCTTTGTGTATTAGTTTGCCCAAAGTTTGTCAAATACAAAGAGATTATCATTAAGGTCAACAAACCGTATGCACTCTGAGACAACCACTCAACAGCACAGATGGTTGCTTTGGGGGGTTCACTGCACCCAGTGAGGAAGACATCCAAAGCCAAGGAGGGCACTTGAAATGTGTGGTAGTGGTTCCTGTGGTCATCTTGCTTTTTGGTCTCACTGCTGACTTTTGGCAGATTTAGAAACTAGCATTTGAAAAATGGCACTATGATTTTTGATCCTCTGCATGAAATGGTAACTGATCAGACACAGGGAAAAGCAAAATAAGGCTTATAGGGTGTGGGGATATCGCTTGTGTGTATAAGGGTTAGTATAGTTCAAAGACACTCTGGGTTGCAAAATAAATAAAATGCGTTCCTTATTTTTCTATAGTTCAACCTTAATTTCAACACCCTATTCCCCGTAACAACAGAAAATTGATCTAATCATTCAAAACAAAAACCCAAGGTTTTCTCAGCATTTTTAAATTTAAACTCAGTATACCTCCTCTCCTTCATTCCTTCATTTGTGGGGTTGAGAAGCTAATCACAACAATAATAATAACAACAGTTAAAGTTTTTGAGCTCTGCGTTCCCATCCCCAGACAATGCTTTCTATCATGATAGATTGGTCTGCGTTTTATATAAATGGATTATACACTATGTACTCTATTTGCTTTCTTTCATTGTCTTAACATAATCACTTTGAGATTCATCCATATTGTTACATATCAATAATTCATTCCTTTTATTGTATGGTTATACTTCTAATTTCTATCCATTCAATAGCTAATAGAATTTTTGGTTGTTTACAGTTTTTAACTATCACAAATAGAGCCACCGTGAATACTCATGTTCAAGCTTTTTGTGAACATGTACTTCTACATCCTTGAGAATTCTTGAGTAAACACCTAGAAGTGGTATGGTGGGATCATATGGTAGGTGTACATACATCTTTTTAAGAAAATGCCAAACTTTTTTCCAAAGTGATTTTACATTCCCACCAAGAATGTATGGAAAGTTCACGTTTCCCAACGTTTTATATAATCAGACTTTTTCAATGTCAGTTATCCAAATGAGTAAGTAGAGGTATCTCACTGTGGTTTAATTTACTTTTCCATAGAGACTAATGATCTTGGGCATCTTGTTATGCGTTTATTTACAATCTGTATAACATCTTTGAAAAAAATATCTGTTCAAAGATCTTGCTCAGGCTTCCCTGGTGGCGCAGTGGTTGAGAGTCCGCCTGCCGATGCAGGGGACACGGGTTCGTGCCCCGGTCCAGGAAGATCCCACATGCCGCAGAGCAGCTGGGCCTGTGAGCCATGGCCGCTGAGCCTGCACGTCCGGAGCCTGTGCTCCACAACGGGAGAGGCCACAGCAGTGAGAGGCCCGCGTACCGCAAAAAAAAAAAAAAAAAAAGATCTTGCTCATTTTCTATTAGACTGTTTTCCTTTTATTAAGTAGTAGGACATTTTTATGTTCTAAAAACAAGTCCTTTATCAGATGTATGTTTTGCAATATTTGATCCCAGTTTTGTTTGCTTAACAGAGTAAAAGTTTTCAGTTTTGATAACGTCTACTTTACTGATTTCTTTTGTTATGAATTGTGATTTTGGTGTTGTATTTAAGAAAACTTTTCCAAGGACAACATCACTAAAGTTGTCTCCTATGTTATCTTCTGGAATTTCTAAGTTTGTGAACCATTTCAATGTACTTTGTGTCTATGTTGTAAGGTAAGAGAAGCTTTAGTTTTTGCATGTGGCTATGAAATGGTTCTGTACCATTAGTTGAAAAAAGTATCCTTGCTCCCCCGTGAATTAAATTCCTCATTGAATCCCACTAATCTATTTGTCTATCTTTACACCAATATCACACTTTTTTTTTACAGATTTACTGAAATATAACTGACATATAACATTGTATAAGTTTAAAGTATACCATGTGGTGATTTGATACACATATGTATTGTGAAATGTTTCCACAATGAGGTTACGTAACACATCCTTCACCTCATATTAACACCATCTTGTAGTTGTTATGGTGAGCATACTAAAGTTCTCCTCTCACAGCAACTTTCAAGTATAAAATACAGTGCTGTTCAGGGAGATCAGCTCGGTGCTTTGTGACCACCTGGATGGGTGGGATAGGGAAGGTGGGAGGGCGGGAGACACAAGAGGGAGGAGATATGGGAACATATGTGTATGTATAACTGATTTACTTTGTTATAAAGCAGAAACTAACACACCATTGTAAAGCAATTATACTCCAATAAAGATGTAAAAAAAAAAAAAAAAAGCAACCTAATACAAAGCAGTGACAGCAGCAGGTCACTGCCCCACACCTGGGGTAGAGGGGGACTTGATCTACTTGTAGCAGCAGCATAGCAAATAAATAAATAAATGAATAAAATAAAATACAGTGCTGTTAACTATAGTCACCATGCTGTATACAGACCCCCATAACTTATTCATCTTACAACTAAAAATTGCACCCTTTAACCAACATCTTTCCATTTCCCCAACCCCTCAGCCCCTGGCAACCACCATTTTACTCTGTTTCCATGTATTCCACATATAAGTGAGATCATATAGTATTTGTCTTTCTCTGTCTGACTTATTGCACTTAACATAATGCCTTCAAGCTCCAACCATGTTGTCACAAATGGCAGGATTTCCTTCTTTTTATAGCTAGCTAATACTCCACTGGATATATATGTATATATACCACATTTTTTTTACCCATTCATCTGTCATGGACACTTAGGCAGTTTCCATATCTTCACCATTCTGAGTAATTTTGCAATGAACATGAGAGTAAAGATCTCCCTCCCAGATCCTGATTTTATTTCTTTTGGGTTTATACCCATAAGTGGGATTGATGAATCATATGGTAGTCTTAATTTTTAAAGGACTCTCCATATTGTTTTCCATAGTGGCTGCACCAATTTACATTCCCACCAACAGTGCACAAGGGTTCCCTTCTCTCTACATCCTCGCCAACACTTATTAGCTCTTGTCTTCTCGATGACAGCCATTCTAACAGGTGTGAGGTGATATCTCATTGTGATTTTGATTGCACTACCCTGATGATTAGTAATATTGGACATATTTTCATGTATCTGTTGGCCACTTGTATATCTTCTTTGGAAAAAAAACTGTCTATTCAGTTCCTCTGCCCATTTTCCAATCATATTTTTTCTATTGGGTTACTCATATATTTTGGATATCAACTCCTTATCAGATATATGGTTTGTAAACATTTTCTCCCATTCTCTAGGTTACCTTTTCATTTTGTTGATTGTTTCCTTCATTGTGCAGATGTTTTTTTAGTTTGACATAGTCCCACTTGTTAATTTTTGCTTTTCTTGTTTGTGCCATTGGCATTGTATACAAGAAGTCATTGCCAATACTGATATCAAGGAGCTTTTTGACTGTTTTCTTCTAGGAGTTTTGCAGTTTCTGGTCTTATGTTTGAGTACTTAATCCATTTCAGGTTCATTGTGAATGGTGTATGATAGGGGTGCAATTTCATTCTTTTGCATGTGGACATCGTTTTCCAACACCATGTTTTAAAGAGACTATCCTTTCCCTATTGAATATTTTTGGCTACCTAGTCAAATATTAGTTAACCATATATGCATGGGTTTATTTCTGGGCTCTCAGTTTTGTTCCATTAGTCTATGTGTCTGTTTTTATTCCAGCACCATAATGTTTTGATTACTATAGCTTTGTAATATAGTTTGAAATTTCTTAGAGGGAAAGCATTCAGTCTTTCACTATTAAGTTTGATGTTAACAATAGGTTTTTCATAGATGCCTTTATCAGGTTTAGGAAGCTCACTTCTCAATAAGAATTTTTATCAGAAATGGATGTTGGATTTTTTTCAAAACTTTTTCTGCATCTAATAAGACAATCATATATTTTTCTTTTATAATCTGTTAATATGGTGGATCACAGATTTTCAAATATTAAACCAGTCTTGCACTCCTGTATTAACCCCACTTGATCATGATGTATTATCCTTATAAATATTATTGGATTTGAAGGCCATTGGTCTGTAGTTTCTTGTAATTTCTTTCTCCAGTTTTGGCATCAGGGTAGTCTTGAAATAAGTTGGGAATAATTTTCTGGAAGAGGTTGTATAAAATTGGCATCATTTCTTTGATATGATTAACACATAATATATTTTAACTCAATCTTTTTGAAAACAAATGTAAGGCAGGCCAATATTATCACCATTTTACAAAATGATTAATTTACTTGTCCAAGCGTCACAGTTTATAAGTCATGGAGCCAGAATTAGACCTTTGGCCATCTGGTACCAAAGGCCAACTCATAACTACTTCATTATGCTGACTTCTGTCACATTCAAATAAAATGAAATCAATACTTTTAATTGTTTGCATATTTTATAATCCCATTTAAGCCTCATAAGTTAAGAATAAGAGCATGGCAGAGAGAGGAAAAGACCTTTGCTAAGGAAATATCTAGTCTTTGGAGGACTAACAGTATCACAGCATGTTAAAAGGGAAATCTTTTTGCCCCAACTTTTGCTGCGGTTACAGAAGGCCCAGAAACAAAATAAAAGGTACAAAATTTGCAGAAGGGGAGGACACACAATCAGTCAAGGGTAAAAAACAGTTTGCAGTTGAAGAGGCTGAAGTAATAAAAGTTGGAGAGCTGTGATATTTTCTCACCCACCTCCCCTTGCCACATATCTAGAAAGGGGAGATCTGAGAAGACCACTGGTAGAGCCAGAAGTTTCCTCCCAATTGTTTGAGAGGCAAAAGAGCTGTGTTTGACTCAAGTCTGAGAAGAGCAAATGTAAAAATCTATGCACACGTTTTCTGGGAGTAAACTGGGTGTTCTAGATATTTACCAGGCTGAATGAATCCTCTTCAAAGGCCCATCCCTGAAAGAACAGCCAGCCAGGTAAGCAAAACTCCTCGATGAGATGCTATGAATCGTACCACCAAGAGAAGCTCTGAGAATGAGTTCTTCAGCTCCCTTAAGCACAGTGATTTCTCTCCCACACCACACATTCCAGCAAACCTAGAGTCTGCTGAGGTATCAAACTTGTTCCTCCTCGCTATGTCCAAACTGCTTACCCCTACTTCCTAAAACTCCCTTGATAATTCAGAGCACGTGCCATCAGAACCTGATACCCTTCATTTACTGAGAATTTTATCACCTAGCTTATGTATGTCTTTCAACCACTAACCATATCAATTTGGATGACTCGCTATGCCTGTAAATTCAACACTTTGGCCACCCACTCTGCCTCTAATACTTTTGTCCTTCATCTTACCTCTTCCACTAATAAGTACATCATCTCCAATATCTGGGTTTCAATCATCCCATTCTCTGGTCGTTACCCTCTATTGTTTGAGCGTGCTCCTCTAGAGCTGGCACTCCAATAATCCTTACTCCAAGGACCCACTACAACTTCCAACCTGCTGACCTGACCACCGTTTTCTGCTCTATCACACATCTCATGCCTTCACTTCCCTCCTTACCCAGCTTAGATTCCATGACCTATCATGATCACCAACTCATATACCCTCAGTTCCTTGATCCTCTTTCCCCTCCTTAAACGCAGCTAACAAAACATCAATCCTAGTTAAATTCAATTCTAAATCCAACCCTGAGTTCTCTATATTGATTCATCTCTTGATTTACTGGATTTCTTCATTATATACCTTGTCCAAGAAGAATTCGTGGGTGCTATATTCCCTGGTCCCTTGCATTTTTGAAACTGTTCATCTGTAACCTTCATACCTTAACTGAAACATGCCAAGTATAAATATTTTTGTTCAAATTATTTTCCTTTCTTGAATTTCTAATGTCTTCTGGAAGCAAGCTAGTGTGAAAAAATTTGTGAAACCAGTCTGACTTTTAAGTGACTTTTTTTCCTTGGACACTAAATAATTAATTTTCCTTGAGGAGCAGTAATTTCACCTTGATATAGACTGGTGTTTATTGTCCTGGAACATAGTGTGCCTTTCAACTTTTAGTTGTTGTGACTTACTAATTTCTTCATTTTTGGAAGTTTGTTTATAAAATTATATCTTAGAATGTTTTTCTGTTTTTTTAAAACTCTGGAATGAGTATTACACTACTTCAACATTTTTAATTAGTTCCAAAACCGCCTTTTGTATTCAATTTATTTCGCTATCTCTCCCAAATTATCCTCTTGTCTATTCTCTTCACCTCTGACTTATGGTTTCATGTATTCTATAGCCTCTCTAATTTTTTTAAAAATGCAAAGCATTACTTGTGAATATTTTTCTTTTGTTTTCTGAGGTATGTATTCAGAGTGCTCTGCATGGGAAATTCATTTATTTCGTTTTTTAAAATAACCATAGTAATTTCTCATAGTTGTTATCCTATTTTTTCTCATTTCATGCATATTAGACGGACAGCTCTTCTTTTTCCCATGTGGGAACTCTCCGTGAATCCCTTCCCATGATATCTAAGACCTAAGTGCATCTGACGTTCAGAGCACCAGTGAGGAGACTGGGCATTAATACAGTGGTTCGCTGTGCTCTTCTTTTCCTTGGGAATAAGAAGTGAGGAAGGGGAGGAAACAATGCTGTGGGCTTTTGAGATTGATGATCCCTTCTCTATTTTCCTATTAATTCTGTAAAATCCCGTTCTGTATTTTATTTTGTCCAGTCAAATGTTAACTTATTTCCCTCATTCAGAGTGAGTGCTGAGCCTTCCATCCACAAAATATTACCCTTTCTTGTTAGATTTATTCATTCTCTTTTTGCTGAATGCTAAGATCCTAAGTTCAAATGGGAGGCTTTCATACTAGCCATTAGTCTTTCCCTGTGCCATAAATACTATAATAAAATATTATGAGGGATTAAATTAATAAACTTAGTTAGAAATGATCTCAGAATGAAAACAAAAGCCGGAAAATTGGAAACTGCTGTACATCCCTTCTATCTCTAACCTGCTCATAAGCTCAACTTTCTGAAAATGATTTTAATGTTGTCATTCCTTACTAATGACTGCAGAGAACCTCAAAGGAACTCTGTTTCTTTTTATTCCAACCTATTGACAAATAGGCAACATGTCCAGTATACCATGATCTTAAGCACTCCTTCCAAAGCAATAGCCCTCTTCCTACCCATTTAGGAAAAAAAAAAAAAGTTGCTGAGTCTGAAGTCGCAACATTCCAAAGGATTTCCTTTCAATTTAACCACCAAAGAGATTCTTATCAAATATACAGTGCATATGAATGTATGACATAAGTTTCCAAAGAATTGTAGCTCCAATTTGACTAAAATGAAAAGTTTAGTCCTATTAAAATTAAAACTTTAAAGCCATGAGGGAAAACATCACTTTCCACTGTTTCGATTATCACTTCATGCAAATGACTTCTAAATTTAAATCTTTTTTAAGAATCAGAAACAGGTTGGCAGATTCCCACAATTTATCTTTTTGCTCCCACTTCAAACTTACTAAGGCCAAAAGAAAACTTCATATTCTCTCCATCAAATAGGGTTTTTCTTCCTGTTTCCTCATCTATTAGTGCCATTACCAATCTATCAGACATATATGTGACAGATTCTAAAAGTCATCTTATTTCTTTCTCTTTATCAACAGTTCCTCAGTTAATCAGTCATCCAGTTTTGTAGACTTTCCTCCACCTTTTGAACCAAATTGTGTTTCTTTCTGTTTATTCACACACACCACTGGGAAGTTCAGACCTTTATTACTTTTCTCCCAAGTTATTACAACAGCCAGACTTCTCACGATTATAAATATTTCCTTGAACTTGATCCATTTAAGGTTACTGTAAAAAAACACAGTTCTGACCATGTCACTACCAGGTTGAAAAACCTTTGCTGGCTCTCCAATACCTACTTAACCTCCTTTCATTATTTTCAATATCCCCCATGATCGGGGTCCAGACAACCTCTATGTCATAGTCTTCTGCTTACAAAAGCACACACGGTCCAAACCCAACAATTTACTTACTGTTATCAAACAAACCCTATTTTATGTCTTTAATGATGCGGCTACTTCTGTCAAGAAAGTCGATTCATTCTTTCCTCTCTGGCTTCACTGCTACTTGCTCAATTCTATTCAGACTTCGAGGCCTGGATCAAACAGTCACTCTACTACAAAGAATTCCTCCAGGTCCAAAAGGAAATAATCTCCTCCTTATATGACTTTTTAGTGCCAACTAATTATTATTCTCATCTTATAATTACTGTATTTTTATTCTCATTTATTTTCTTTCTATTCCCCATATAAAATTCTTGAGTGCAGACTTGATGCCATGTTCATTTTTGTGTTCTCAAAGTCAGAGCTCAAGGGCTTGCCAATAATAATTCTTCCACAGTCTGAAAGCTCATTGAGAGCAAGGACCAGGTAGGCTTTTTAAAAAAAAAAATCAGAACTCTATCACTACCACTTAACACAGTGCCTGTCACTATTTTGAATGAATGTTGAATGAAATAAATCAATTCAGCAATTATTCATTGAAGTCTTCATTGTTGGCTTTTATTTGAAAGACATCCGAAATTCACTTTTTGGTCAGAATATGTAGCAATGGATCAAGTTCAATGAAATTTTATGTATATGCAGTGCCACAAAGGTTCTGTCTTCTCATAATGAACATGTTTTGCTAAAGATAATGAAATAGTGAAAACACATCTATTTTTGGTTTTCATGCATCAGCACATGTAATGCACAATTTTGCTCAAATACCAAGATAAATTATAGTCACCTCTATATGCAATTGTCAATAGGAATTCTAAAATCTATGAAATAGTGATATTTACATAAAATATCTATGTGAGATCATATCCCTAATACTTGTGGTGGTTCCAGTTGAGGAAGATGTTATTGATTTGTTGTGGTTTTATCATTTATGGAGAGCTGGTATTCAAAGGGAGCGAAAACACAAATGTCTTTCATTTTCTTCTCCTAACATATTAATAACAATAATATTTGATTCTTTCAAGTTTCAAAGCATTATTTCATACAATATCTTACCAAAAGAGCCAAAAATCCTTTGAAGCTGTTTCAGTGATAATATGGGTGATAGAGTAGCATTCAGGAATTACTCTGGACTTTAGTCTTCTTCTCCATAAATGAAAGAATTGTACTAAATGACTTCTGAGGACCCTGCCAGTTCTAAGTTTTCATTATTTTTAGTGAAGTTTGTCGGTTCAGTCTTGAAACTAATCAAAACGAAAAGTTCCAAAATGTTTGGAAAAAGTGATAGCAACCTTCAAGTAGAAAGTTAAATCATAAAAAGTGATTTAAATTTAACTCTGTTTCTATGAAATATAATACACATATTTTTGCAATTTTCCTATATAATTTAGAAAAACACTCTTGCAAATAAAACTGCCCAAAATATATTTCTGATTTCAGGAGTCTGGTGAATCTTGAACCAGTTTGGTAACATTTCGATTGATCAGTAGAGGGCGCACTTGATTCAACATATAATACACATGAAAGCTGCTCGCTTCATTTAGCCTGGAAAAAGGTCTTAGCACTGCACTCAGGAAACCTAAGGGAAGAATTATTAGTTAGTTTTTTATTGTTGTGTTGGTGGTGAAAGGGATTAGAAAAGCACAAGAAGATTTGTTTATTGCCATTTAGCTGACGGTAATATTTCTTCCTGGGAAGAAATTTGTTCATCTACTCTTATCTTTTCTCATCTCAGCATTGGTTTGCAGGGGCCTCAAATGTTTTCAACAAGGGACAGCAACAATTTGGCTACAGAAAACAGGATTTTTTTCCACTGAGATGATACAGCCCATCTTGTGATAGTGGCTCCTCTTTCTCCACCCTCCATCTCTTTGCATTGTTGCCTCTCTTTGTGTACCCATGCCATTAGTATTGAGAGGACCATTGTCCATTGTAAGAAAATATAAAAGAAGATCATTAGAAGTTCAGATTTCTGTAGTGGCTCTTTGGGGTTTTTGATCAACACAGAGGCTGTCTGAAAAGTGAAACATTTCCAAGGAGAATGTGCTGCCTGACTAAAGAATGTGAGGACCCTAAAAAGAGCCTGAAAAAAACCCACCTACCAGCAGGCTAGACAAAGGCTACAGGTTGGGGCCTCTTCTTTGAAAGAGCTGATTAATGTGAGGTCTTGTTACCTGCTTTATCAGTGTTTTGTTATGAGTGAAAGGTTTCAGCATTCTTAATTTGTCTTGGGGATGGGAAAAGGAAAGGCAAACTTGCTGGACAGGGGTCCAAGGGTGAGGTAGATCCATTTGCCCTCAGTGAGAAATAACAGACACAAAAGACACAGGCTCTTCTACAAATTCATACTGAACGTTTTTTCTAAAAAAGCAGACTAAAGGCCCTCACCGCTTATCCACTTTTCTTGAAGAATAAGGTATAGACTCTGGAGGTTGCTAAAAATAAAAATTATCCATTATGCTAAAGCAAAAATGGATTCAGAGAACTGAATAGGGAAAAATAAATCTGTTTTAGGATGTAGTGGGGAAAGTAAACAACACTTGTGGAAGATAAAAATTCATGATTTTTTGAATTGTGTTATTGTAATCCTCTTATTTACTAGGTTATGCTAAAGCACATTTAGGTATAAGGTCTCTAGGAATAATCTCATAGTATGTACAGTTTTTAAATTAATTACCAAATACTTTTTCATACCAACTATAAAATTGGAATGCACGTGCCATGCTCTGACAATTTGGAGGTTGTTTTAGACAAGAAGCAGAATGTGGCCTTTTACAGTGTTTTATTTCTGGTTCCCTGAAATTTAAGTCTTAAGAAAATATTAGGAGACACATGCCATAGTTAATGACAAATGTCCAGTACGTACTGTCAAGGGATGAAGAGCGAAGGGGTAGAGTAAGATGCTTGTCCTGGGTAAGTGTTTCGTAAGCATTGTTTAGTGAAGACTGCCATGTAACAGAAGCTGATACCTGTGTTAACGCATTAGTTAGTCACAGATACCAAGTGAAAGATATAACAGCGTTGTTAATTAAGTGGAAAATACCCTCAATAAGTAAACAAATGAGAAACTGTTTGAAAACATATGGCATCTGACGCAGACAGTTGTTCCACAAATTTTAGCTAGTAATCACGATCATGTAATGTGTAAGGACAATATGGTCTGATTGGGTTTATTTTGTCAATGTTTTCATTAGCATTTTGATCTCACATCTAATATAAATTGCCTTAATCTTTTCTTCCTCGTTATGCCCAAACTTAATAATATAAGGTAAGAGAAAAAATGGTTAAAATGCGTATACATACATTTATTTATATCTATTTATATACGTACATGTAACTTTTTGCCATACAAGATTGCTGGTTAAACACGTTAGCTTAGTAGTTGAATAATACATAGTTTCTGCTTTCTTTTACAGTATTTAGCGATCCTGAGCACTAACTGACTTGCACTATTAGACTGTGTATACACTCGGTTGTAAGCTTATTTCAAGATACGTATCTTCCTGATTTTTATACTCCCTAAGCCCAGCACAGGCATTCTTATAAAAGTCTGCTTTCAAAAACTGCTTGCTGAATGAATGAGCCCAGATCAGATACATCCAAATTTTTAAATTATCTCACTGTTTCCATCAATTGTTTTTAAAAAAGAAGAAGGTATAAATTCCCATCCTCCCAAAGCACAATAACAACTTCTGGTTCTTAATAAGCACTCTGCCACCTCTCTGAGTCCACCACAAAAAGCACTAGTTCAAGCCACGGAAACTCTGTCCATTTAAATCCTGCAGCAAGAATTACGGTCTCCTGGGGAACAGAATTTCGTAAGATAAAAAAAAAAAAAAAGGAGAAATAAATAAATAAACAAATACTTGTTTTAATGAGACTATTTATCAGCCATGCCTGTCTGCCTTGATAGGGGAGGAGGAGAGGCACGGGTTTGAATCCTCACTCTGCCTGGCCTTGGGCAGAAAACTTAATCTCTTGGAGACTCAATTTCCTTGTGTGAAAAACGATGATAATAACATCTCTCTAAATTTCCTGAGGCTCCTTGGAAATACCATGGCCCTTTTCCATCTAAATGGGAGCCAGACATCTTTCAGGAGGATTTGTCACTGTGCCATATTTCCAAGGCTTAAAAAGTTAGAAATCATTACATGTTGCACGTTGAGCTCAGCTCACCTCTAAAGACCTGCTCTTACTGGAATGGCTGACTCCTTTTAGATCTTCTCAGAAGCCCCAGGACCACACCCATGGAAGGCAGGCTCTCCCAGAGTTGTATTTTTATTTAGGTGACAAGCACTTAGACGCAGCAGGCACTGTCCAAAGCACTTGATAAGCAGTAACTGATTTAATCCTATGACCTTGATGCCACGCCTTGAAATATGGCCTGTGGTCTTGCTCTACTTAATAATCTCTTCTTCGTTCTTAAATAATTCAGCCTCCATTCCTAAAATAAATGCTGAGCGATGACAGTAGTTGTTCACTGTGGGGAAAAGTTTTAAGTGCACCCTAGAAGATTTGATGGGGAATATTCCAGAAAACCATATAGAATTTTATTTCAGATGAAAAGAAAAAAAAAATGTATCTTCCACCTCAGCACAACCATGAGATTGACAGAGGATGTTTCCTGTCAGCAAGGCTAGATCCAGGAGAAGAATCCAGATGTCTCTCTGCAAAACTAAATACCATTTTGCAACTCTTTCATTTTTTCTGAAGCTTTGAAGTAAATGAGAGTAGGACCAAGCCTAGTAAATTACCTGAGGACTGAAGCATTTTTGACGTAAGTCTTGAGGTATTTCTTTGCCCACTTCAGAACACTAGCCTTGTTTCATGTCAGAGCCCTGAGTGACAGAAACGATGATGGACAGACTCAACAGCAAGCCTTGTCCCCTGATGCCAAACAGAGAGCACAGTCACCCAGGCTGCTGCTTTCCAGAGTCTTGAGACTTGATTTGCATATATATATTTAACTATTTGGTTGCACCAGAACTGCTCTGTTAGCATATTTTAATACTGGTATAACATGGTGATTGTGACAGCAGCTTGGTTAGGTAGACGGGCTTGATTAGCGACCAGGCTCTAACACTTATGAACTGTGTAAATCTGTACTGGTGGCTGAACTGCTTTTTGCCTCAATTTCCTCAGTTATAAAGTAATTATAATAGAACCTACCTCATAAGTGTGTTGGGAAGATGAGTTAATGCATCTGAAGCACTTACCACAGTATTTAACTCATAGTGAGTAGTTGTTCACATTACTATTCTCCCAGGTTATTCACAGCAATGGAGCTAAATTGCTCTTTGCCGAGTGCACTGCTTCCCAAACTAAATTCTGAAGCCCACTATTCCCTGAAGGTCAGCCAAAAGGAATTCCCTTCTTCAAATAATCTTGGAAAACACTGCATTTGCCTTGGAATTCAGAATGCACTGAAACTGAACTATTAAAGACTCTGAGAGAAAGACCTGCAATTAAGAAGTCTGTTTTATTTTGTTTAACCCTATGAGTCTCAAATATAGAAGAGTACTTGACCCTTAAGTTCCACATTCACTTATTCATTTTTGTTAGTTCATCTGTGTACCCTTCACTTCAAGGTCTTAATTTTCCTGAAATGAGACATTTCATTTCTTTTTAATGTACATGGAACATCAAACAGTGTTACAGGTGCTTACTTTTTACACATAGGAATAACAGGTCTTTGCAGATATAACTGAGTTAAGGACCTTGAGATGTAAAGATAACCTGGATTATCTGGATGGGCCCTAAGTCCAATGACAACGGTCCTTATAATAGAAAGGTAAGAGGAGATTTGAGACACAGAATAGAGGACACAGACAGAAGAGGAGGAGGAAATGTGACCACAGAGGCAGAGATGGGAGGGATGTGGTCACAAGCCAAAGGATGCTGACAGCCATCAGGAGCTGGAAGGGACAAGAAATGGATTCTTCCCTGGAGCCTCCAGAAGGAGTGAAGCCCTACTGATTCCTTAATTTCAGCCTTCTAGCTTCCAGAATGGTGAGAGAATAAATTTCAGTCATTTTAAGCCACAGAGTTGATGGTCCTTTTGTTTACAGCAGCCCTAGGCAACTAATACTCTGTTTCACCATTTACAAAATGGGGTTAATAAAAGCGTACCCTGGCCTGCCATCGTCAGAACAGTGCCGTGAGGATCAGATCTAATAATGTATGTGAAAACACTTCTGCAATTTAAAGTACTTATGCAGATATGACATTATATTTATCATTACTGTGTGAAATCCACAGATTTTCTTGTTTCCACTGGAAACAATGATTCTAACTTTTGTTTCCTTGGCAACTTTTCTGCTTTCCTTATTCCTTTGCTTTTTTGTTTCGTTTCATGAGAACGAAATCCAGCATCCTCACCTCTTCCCATTCAATACCCAGAGTGGCAAATACTGAACTCCTTAGGAAAATCTCAGCTATATTTGTCATTCATTTCCTGAGGCTATAGTTGCATATATATTTAATTATATAACTTATATAATTATATAACACATAATATTAATTACATAATCAGATTATATAACTATTATAATTAATGATGTTTAAATTTAAATAAATCCATTGAGATAATGGGGAAAAGAGTATGATAAATTAATATTAATCTAGATTGCAATGAAATACCTCAAGTTATTAAATGACTCTCCAGAGACATTTAGCATGATATTTCAATTTTAATAAAAGATGTATTGGACACATTTTAATGAAATCTGCCTCTCTGGGCTCTAATATATAAAAATAAATATATTAGCTTTCCTCAAACTTTTTCCTGAAAACCACAACAGCTCAAACCGCAAGAACTATGGCTTTTAAAACTAACCAAATGCAATTAGAGATGCTCCCTTCCTTACAGAGAGGCACAGGAGAGCTTTCCTTTGTTAGAGACTGGCTTCCTTAACTTCCGCAAGAAAAGAAGCTCAGAGATGGCACATCTGTCAAGAAGCATATTGAAGGAGCCAACGTGGATACTCTCACTTTCTTTTTGAAACTGTGTCCTTTTCTTATTCATTTCAGCAATTGACTTGCCTACTCCCAGCAGTGATCAAATTTCCCTTTCCTTTTAAAGGGAGAATCTTCATTTGATAGAATCTAGACTTGACTGGATATTTAGCTCAGAGCGGCAAGCACTGAGAGTTTCCAAGGGGTCTTTTACTGTGGTATTCAAATTTAAATTTATTTCTAGAAACTGATTCTTCCTCTCTCAAATCATCCTAAATGCTATTGGAAATTCAATAAATGTGTAGGGAACTTTGCTGAAACCAAGGAGGATTCCCATTCCAACTTTTCTTTTTTCTACCACACTTTCTCTTCACAATCCCAACTACCCTCTGAAAGTTCTGAGAAGATTTTTCCTGAAAATGTTTTACATTTTTTTAAGTGGTTGTTCTGTAAGAATGAGTTTTTTTCCTATTTTGTTTGTGGCTTTCTCCACACTTATCTCAGTTTGGTTCACATGTCCCTGCAAAGCTTCCCCATTCACATCTGTAATATTGTTCCAAATCTACAGTTTGTCAAGGTAACTATGACAACTGTGCATCCTCTTGATGTGTCATACACTCTTGTAAATCATAACAGGTGAATGATGTGGGAAAGATCTTCAATGGCATGAGCCATTAGTCCAACAAATTCCTACAATTTGCCCTACTGAAAACCAGCATTTTTATGTCTCATACTATCCATCCTACAAATGTATAAGCACCAAACACCAGGAATGCTCCTAGGAAATGGGAATATATCTATGAATTAAAGCAACAAAAATCACTGCCCTCAAAGAGCTTACGTTCAGGGCTTCCCTGGTGGTGCAGTGGTTGAGAGTCCGCCAGCCGATGCAGGGGACACGGGTTCATGCCCCGGTCCGGGAAGATCCCACGTGCTGTGGAGCGGCTGGGCCCGTGAGCCATGGCCACTGAGCCTGCGCATCCGGAGCCTGTGCTCTGCAACGGGAGAGGCCACAACAGTGAGAGGCCCACGTACCGCAAAAAAAAAATAAAATAAAATAAAAGAGCTTACATTCAAGTGAGCAATAGCAGTTAATTCCTACTATGAGTCAAGTACTATTTTTAGTATTTAATATAAATTAACTGATTTAATCCTCACAACAACCTTATGAGATTGATATAATTAGTATCACCATTTAAGAAAAAAGAAAACTAGGGCAGAAAGAGTTAAATGTCTTGCTCAGAGTCATAAGAATGAAGTCCACTTTGGCTTTTTCAAAGGAAAATTAAAATGCAAACATTTAGAGAAGATTAGAATAGATCTTCAATGCTTAGCTCAGCACTCAATAAAATCTAGTGAATAAATTCATCTTCATTGTACTATTAGAGGAGGTCTTAGTTCATTTGGGCTGCTGTAACAATATACCATGGACTGGGTAGCTAATAAACAACAGAAATATATTTCTCACAGTACTGGAGGCTGGAAATCTGAGATCAGGTACCAGCGCGGTGGGGAGAGGTCCCTAACCTGGGTTGCAGATTTCTCATTATATCCTCACATGGCAGGAGGGGCAAGGAAGCTCTCTCAGACTTCTTTTATAAGGGCACTAATTCCATCTGTGACGGCTCCACCCTCATGACCTAATTACCTCCCATAGACCCCATCTCCTAACACCATCACCTTAAGGGTTAGGTTTCAATATATGAATTTTAGGAAGACACCAACATTCAGACCATAACAAAAGACTTTTGTTATGCAGCTTCTTTTTACAACCAACACAACTAAAGTTGTTAATATGAAAATGGTAATATTTTCCAAATTTAAAAATTATAAAATCAATGTAAAAATTATTATTCTAGAACTATAAGGAAGGTACAATTGATGGTTACTTTATTATTGAACTATGGCTTTTAGTAATAATAATCATTTTAGCACTTATCACAGTTCATAAGTGTATGTACATTATATCATTATGTGATTAATGTCTCTCTAGAGCCACTCTCCTGCATTTAAATGTTCCCTCCACAATAGCAAAGATTTAGCAAAATAGTATAATGCCTTGTATATCAGAAATTTATAGGTTTAGCATTTACCTCTACGTTGCATTATGAGCATAATGAGGATACTGGCTACAGCATGTAGCAGCCAGATATATGCACATTAATTTTCAATGAGAATTACATACAATAAGAAACTTCTAGTACACAAATGTCCCAAGATAATTCAGTGGGGAAAGAATAGCCTTTTCCACAAATGATGCTGGGACAATTGGACATCCTCATGCAGAAGGATGAATCTGAACCCTTATTTCACACTATACAAAAAAAGTAACTTGAGGGCTTCCCTGGTGTCGCAGTGGTTGGGGATCCGCCTGCCGATGCAGGGGACCCGGGTTCGCGCCCCAGTCCAGGAGGATCCCACATGCCACGAAGCGGGTGGGCCAGTGAGCCATGGCCACTGAGCCTGCGCGTCCGGAGCTTGTGCTCCGCGACGGGAGAGGCCACGGCAGTGAGAGGCCCGCATACCATAAAAAAAAAAAAGTAACTTGAAATGTGTCATAGATCCACATATAAGAACCAAAACTATAAAACTCTTAGAAGAAAACATAAGAGTAAATTTTGGTGATTTTAGATTATATAATAATTTTTAATACCTCAAACACATGAGGAAAAGAAAACATTAACAGACTGGACTTCATCAAAATTCAAAACCTTTGGACTTCAAAATAGGCCATCAAGAAAGTAAAAAGATAAGCCTCAGACTAGAAAAATAAAAAAAGCCTGAACTCATATATCTGATAAGGGACTTGTATCTAGAATAAAGAACTCTTGCAACTCAATAATTAAAAAGATAAGCAACCCAATAAAAAAAAAGTAGTCAAAATAATTGAATAGCTATTTCACCAAAGAAGATACAGGAGTGATTAATACACACATGAAGAGATACTCAACATCATTAGTCACTAGGGAGATGCATATTAAAACCACAATGAGATCTCACTTCACACCAACTAGGATGGCAGTGACAAAAGGCAGACAATGCTGAGTGTTGGCAAGAATTTGGGGAAATTGGAAGGAACCCTCACACTAGTAGGAATATAAAATAACACAGCCACTCATAATACTTCCATCAACCTATATCAGCCGGATGAATTGGCATTCTCTACGTTTTAGATTAGAATCAAGACACCATTTAACTTACAACTTCAGCAAATAAAAGACAAATCTCCCACCCCTTATTCTGTGGCCCATGAAGGACAGCACTAATCCATCACTGAACTCTTCTCCCACCAAACCTACATACAGCTTCACAATTTTCTCAACAGATAATGTTATACAAACATTCCTATTTGTCATCTGATGTTATTTTGACTTCTTTTTTAGACCTCCCATCAGCAGTGCCCTTATTTTAGGATAATACTACCATATCAGAGCTTACACAGGTTATGTATTAATCTTATGCTTAATGTGAGTTTTAAAAGGATTTTGGGGGAGGGTGGGCAAGGGATTTCTTGCCTATACCCTACGGTTGAACTACAGAAGCCATCATATAATGTACCTGGCTATAAATCTTGTTTTATACAAAAATCATACACTATACTAAATTATTATTTTATTTTTTAATCAAATAGTGTATTGCTTAGTCAAATATAACGTTAGAAACCTAAGAAAACTTTGTTGTTTAAAAAAATGTAAGAAAATAAGTTACAACATTCATGTGTTAACTCTGCAATAATTCTTGGGATAATTTTTATGATTATACAAGGCATGTAAAGCATGTATAATAATCTAACTTTAGGATGATCCAAGAAAAGAATATATAGACCCTTAAAAATTCTGGTACTAAATCTCTCTGCTTCCAACTTCTTTATACAATAAAATTTTTATACAGTAAGTAATGTTCATTCTTCTTTTGTTAAGTTGGTTCAAGCACCTCAGCTTCTGAGCATCACGATCTTTGGCAAACTATGTCATATCTCTGCTATTGGTTGTGAAAGAAAACTCAGAGCTGCAACATTAATCCTCTCAATTCTAATTCCTGACCTCTTGTGTTGAGGTTATAATTATCACTGAATCTCATACAGATATCTCACAGGAATTTATTTCTTTCATTTCACCCTCAACTTAAATGGAACCTGGAGCCTGGAAATCACCTGCTAGGTCCTTTGTTTTCAACTGCCTTAAATCTCACATTATAGCCTCCACAGCTAAGTACAAAATCATGTAAGGCAGACCAAATTTCCTGGAACAATTTGAAATGCTGTTGTATTCCAGAATATTGTAAGTCAAATTGGCCTAATGCAATATAATACATTGTCAGAGTAATAGAGAGTGAGATAAAAGTCTTCCTTAAGGATCACATAACAATTCTCTTACTCACTTGGAGTGTTCTTTTAAGGTGCACTTAATACACTTGTATCTGTTGATAACAGCAACCCTGAATTATTTTTTAAAAAAAAAAGAGCAATTTGTCCCTATTCAAATGACACCTCAGGCACCTGTTGTCCACAGAAAGCATAAACATAGGGTAACAAATAAATCTGAGATCTGGCTGGTTGCGGCCAAGGGCACTCTGTGCCATGGGCTGCCACCTTTGTAAAGTACTCTCCCTGCAGGGTTTGTGTCGGTGCTCTCCACCCCCTGGGTCGTTAATATCAGCCTGACAAAATACGCAATTAGGCTCCTCTATCTAGCGGAGTTCTTTTGACAAGGAACGACACTGTGAACCTCTGTGTTAACATGAACAGGTGATAAAGGGGGTCAAATAGCTCTTCACAGCTGCCAATATCAGAGTTACATGAAACACAGAAATCTAAAAGGCAGCTCTTTTGCTGAAGCCCCAGGGAGTGGAGTTTGCTTTTCTGACTCTCAGTGCGTCCTCTTTCTGGTCGTGCCATGAGCACTCTCCCTATACAGCTTGGCAGCCCATTAAAGCGAAAAATGCTTTAGTCTGTGAGGCTATACAGTTGGATAATTGCTGTCTCAAGTCTTTCTCAAAGTCACTTGAAAGATGACCATTGTAAGATAGGTTGCCTTCTGGTAAATGATCTATGGTAAAGAGCGAGCTACAGGACAGACGAGAATACCTGGGCTAAGTTCCTGGTAGGGGCAGCAAAGTGGCGAGTAAATCATTCCCACAACAGCCACCGCTTCAGTGACCAGAGCTCTGCTCAACCTTGATGACGAATGTGTTTGGCTCGCACTGTGGCTCCCACTTCCTAGCAAATGTCAGATCTGCCATTGCTTGACCTGAACTCAGGAAACCATTGCTCTTATAGGCAAAGATAATCATCTGGTCACTCAAAACTAAGTATGGATAACTCTGGGAACACAGGGGCAGGGACTGTGAGAGGCTGCAAAGTGAAAAAAGGCACAGCCTTACCCTAAAGTCACTTCAAATCTAATAGAAGAGATAAAAGAATAAATAATTCTAATCAAAGTAACATGCATGCAGAGGGCCCTCCAGGCGGAGTTTTCTTATTTGATAAACACACCTAATCTCTTCCTGCCTCTATTTTCCCAATTGTAAAATGAGAGCACTACCCTCAAATGCCATTGTGAGGATTAAGGAAGAGACTAGCGTAAAAAATAAAAAAGCTTTGCACATAGTAAGTGCTTGATAAATGTTAGCTTTTTAAAATTCTCAGCAAGTAAATAGCAGAAGCACAAAAACATACAGAGACAGTTAATAGAGCTCTCTGGAACTGGAAATTAATATAACGGGAAAAATGGAACTTTAGAGTGAAGAGAGCAATGTACGGCTGTCTAAGAAGACTTCGATAAATAGACATGGTTTGATGGAGTAAAACAGCAAGATTTCAGAGGAGAACAGAAAGGGAAAAAAGCACTTTAAAGAAGATAAGAACTGAGAGTTGTTAAACTGTCAAGTCCTAGTAACATGCAATCATGAAAAGTTGAGTCTGATTAAACGACAATTACAGAAAACCACAATTAATCCTAGAAATCAGAAGATCTTATTCTGATATTAACTACTTCATTGATTAAATACAGAAATTGAACTAGAAATTATCCAAAGTCCCTTCCAGATCTACTTTATGATTCTCAGATACTCTTATCATGAAATTCTTACCACTGTACTCCTGTAATCAAGAATTTAGACAGGCTCATTAAATAGGTTAAAACTGCCTCATTTTGAAGGCCTGCTTCAATTTGCTCTTCTATAAAATCTCACTTAATTACACCACATTCATACAATTGCCTAAGTCAAATAGTTCAGAATTATATGCAACTTCTCTGGTTATTTATAACTCTCATGTTTCATTTGTCAAGTCCTACTGTATATACACCTGTTACTTTTTCTTCTCTCAAGGGGAGAGCAACTTGTGCGGGAAAAACTAAACTCTAGCTCAAATTTAGCAACATATGAAAACTAACATCCAACGAGAACCCAAGTACCCATCTTCCCCAGCTCCCTTAAATAAAATGGTCATGATGAAATTCATCATGCCTGTTAAAATAATGAATATTAATTAGTATAGAAGGCATACCTTATATAGTAGTGTTTTGCAAACTTAAATGTGCATCTCAAATCTGAATGTAAAATCATGTTAAAATGCAGGTTCTGATTCAGTAAGTCTAGAATGGAGCCTGCTAATCTTGGCATTTATAACAAGGTCCCACACGGTGTTGATGCTGCTGGTATATGGATCACACTGAATAGCAAGAGTCTAGAACGGCACTTTCCAATATGTTAGCCCCTGGCCATATGTGGCTATTTAAATTTCAATCGAAATAACTGAAATAAAATTTAACTAGAAATTCAGTTCTTTGGTCACACTAGCCACAGTTCAAGTACTCAATAGCTACATATGGCTAGTGGCTACCATAGTGAATATGTCCATCATTGCAGAATGTTCTATTGGACAGGACTAATCAAAAGTATTGTAATCCATAAGATTATCTGACTTACACAAATATAACAAAAAAATGCTACTTGATTTTTTCCAAAGGTAACAAAAAAGCTAACACAAAAAAACACATATGAATATAGATTTTTAAAATTACAGAAACAGACCAATGTAGAAGTTATCCTGATAGGAGTCAGAAGAATTTGCTACATTCCTGATTTTTAATAATAAAATTCCTTAATAATATTACTATCTTAATAAATGGTGAATCATTACAAATGTATTCAAATTGAAGTATGTATTGATACCTAACAAAACACCTCAAAACTTAATGGCTTAAAGCAACAATGATTTATTATTTCTCATGGTTTTATCAGTTAGTTGAGCAGCTCTGCTGGTTTCACCAGGGTTCATTCATTTGTTGCATTTAGGTGGAGAGTACACTGGCCTTTGTCTTTCTCTCCTTGTGATCTTTTATCCTCAAGGATGGCAGACCAAGCTTCCTTGCCAGTTGGCAGCAAACTTCCAATAGGGTGAGCTCCAGCTCATAACTGCTCATCAAGTCTCTGCTTTCATGGCACTTGCCCAGAGCAAGTCACACGACAAAGCCATAGTCAGTGCAGGAGGGACTCCACAAGGGAGTGTGCACTGGAAGGTGTGATCCACTGAAGGTCTTTATGATGACAACCCACCACAAAAAAGAAGTGTAGTATTAAGAAAGGAAGAGAAATTTCTCAAGATAAAGACTTATAGTTGAAAACTGAGAGGGAACATCAAATTCCAATAAACTTTAGAGAAACAGAAAGAAAGAGAGAGAGACAGAGACAGAGAAAAGCAGCTAATGACGAAGATTTCCTCCTTGACCTAACTTTCATCAGGCTCCTCTAAGCCCTCTTCTCAGTTAGGCCTCAGCCTTGGCCAGCCTGTAGCAAGAAGCCTGTGAAGTCAGTTTAGTGAAAATGCCTCCACCCTTGATACATGATCAAATTCCTTACTCCCCACCCATGACATTTAAGTCCTTGGCCTAACTTTACTAGCATGAATCCTATTGGGCCACTTCAGCAAAAATCCCTCTGCCCTCGATGTCTCTCCTCAGTAATTTTCCATCCACTAACCCTCTCACTCTGCTCATTGGCTGTAAGTCCCCATTCATCCTTGTATTGAGAGTTGAGTTCAGCCTCTCCCTTGTTGTAATATTCTCTTCCTTGTTGCAAAGTCTTGAATAAAGTCCTGTTTATCATTTTAACAAGTGTTAGAATAATTTTACTTCTACATTAAAAATATCCTGACCAAAGTATTTCATAATTTTTGTTATAAATACACAAAAATCAATTGATTTTTAAAATTTTCAGGCAATATACAATGGAAAAGGGGTTCCTATTCATAACAAATATATGTACAGTTATCAGGAATATATATACTTGATAAATCTTAAAACAGATGAAGAAAACTACAAAATTATATTGATGGGTATAGAAGAAGAATTAAATAAATTGAGAGAAATACTAATTTGGAAAGAATAATTAATGAAAAATATTATTCCTTCAAAAATGAATTTACCATTTTACCACATGCTAACAACACAGAATATCAATGAAGCTCATGCTAAATACATATATGAAAGATTTTGAACTTTTTTTTTTAAAGAAGAGAAATAAGTAAGGAAGTTAACCAAAGTTAGAGTATTATAAAAATACAATAACTGAAACAATTGCTAAAGTCAAAAGAATTAAAGCAATGGAAGAAAATGATCACAGAAAAACCTAGTATATATGAGAATTAATGAGATAAAAAGACAAAATATACAAATGATGAAGGGAGATTATTCACTAGTCAGTCAATAATTATTGTGAGCTATGTACCAGCAATGTTCTGAGAGCTGGTGGTATGCTAGTGAACAAAATATACAAAAAAATCTCTTTTTTCAACATGTCATTTATTATTTGGGGGAGTACTGGTTATTTAGAAAACAATTTATTTTGAAAACTACCCTACAGGTATTGCCAAAATAAAACATGGAATAAGAGGCTAAATGTTATCCTTAAATGGAGGCACTCAGTAATACTTGAATAAATAAATGCTTATTAGGATAATGAGAAAACTGGATATTTACTGATATTAAGAAATTATTCTCTTTTTTTTTTTTACATCTTCATTGGAGTATAATTTCTTTACAATGGTGTATTAGTTTCTGCTGTATAACAAAGTGAATCAGCTATACATAAACATATATCCCCATAGCTCCTCCCTCTTGCATCTCCCTCCCACCCTCCCTATCCCACCCCTCTAGATGGTCACAAAGCAGCAAGCTGATATCCCTGTGCTATGTGGCTGCTTCCCACTAGCTATCTATTTTACATTTGGTAGTGTATATATGTCGATGCCACTCTCTCACTTCGTCCCAGCTTACCCTTCCCCCTCCCCATGTCCTCAAATCGATTCTCTACATCTGTGTCTTTATTCCTGTCCTGCCCCTAGGTTCCTCAGAACCATTTTTTTTTTTTTAGGTTCCATATATATGTGTTAGCATACAGTATTTGTTTTTCTCTTTCTGACTTACTTCACTCTGTATGACAGCCTCTAGGTCCATCCACCTCACTACAAATAACTCAATTTCGTTTCTTTTTATGGCTGAGTAATATTCCATTGTATATATGTGCCACATCTTCTTTAACCATTCATCTGTTGATGGACACTTAGGTTGCTTCCATGTCCTGACTATTGTAAATAGAGCTGCAGTGAACATTGTGGTACATGACTCGTTTTGAATTATGGTTTTCTCAGGTAAATTATTCATTTTTAATATGTTTAAAGGCATTGTGGTTCTTTAAAAAAAAAAAAGACCTTATCTTTAATGAATATATGCTGGATATTTACAGACAAAATGGAATATAATTCAAAATTACCCAGTTGAGGAGAGATGAGGGAGTGGATAAGGAATAGATTAAACAAGATTGGCAAAGTGTTGATAATTGTTGAAACCAAGTTGTGAATATATGGGGGTCATTGTACTGTTTCTTAACTTTCATAATAGTTTAAGGTATAGTTATAGCATATTAATTACCAAGCATCATAGTTTGAACTATCAGTTATAAGGACAAAATAAAGACCAAACAATAAAGGCTTGATATAAATCAAAATAGGAAAAATTTTAACAAAGTGATCCCCCAAATGATATCATGTATTAGAAATGGCAAGTGTATTTAGCTACCGCAATTTCTATTTCTACACTGAACACAATATTTTTGTTTCTAAAATGATTATCATCGTGTTTTCCCCAAGTACGCTGCAGCATATCTTAATTAACAGGAGTATTTCAATGATTAATTCTGCTACAATGGTAGGAATCTTGAAAAGGGGTTATTATAGTCCAAACTGAGCAGAGGTTTTTATATCGCACTATTAAGTCTAACTTCTAAGCAACGACATGACTTAGTTCTATTGACTGAACCTGTTCACTTGTTCCTTTTGAAAATGAATAATTTTTTGGTAGCTCCGTTGTCCAATTATTCAGGCTTAAATTTTTGGAGTCATCTTTTAATTCTCTTTCTTGTTAGCCCCTAAAGCCCAGTTTCTAAGTCCTGTAGATTCTAGTCCAAAAAGTCTTTCACACAATCCATTTCTTTGTATCACCAACATCAGAAACTTAGCTCAGGTCTCCTGAATGTTTGTAAAGCCTCTTTTGGCCTCAGTATCATTACACATTTTCCCCATGTGACTCATCCTAAAGCACAGATTAAATCATATTACTCTTTAATCCAAATTCAGATACGACTTCCCATTGCTTTTCCAAGGGAAGTGCGGTAAATGGAGGGGAGAAGAAGAGGAATGGCCTCAGAAAACCTGAATTCAAATCCTGACTATGGAACTTACCCACTATATTTCTTGAACTAGACAAGGTATAATCCAAAAGGAAATAATATAAATAAAAGAGTTCTGTGAAATCTTTAAATTGATTGTAAACCATCATGATAGTGATTATATATGTATATAAATGATAATCCATCAGCTTACTATGTGGCAGGCACTGTTCTAGATACTGGGTATATATAGCCATGAAAAGAACAAAAATCCCTACCATAGTGGGCTTTATATTTTAGTGGAGTGAGAGAGAAACAACATGATAAACACAATAAATAACACACACGGTAAACAATACATTTCCAGATGTGTTAGAAGGTGGTAAATACTATGGAGAAGTAAAGAAAAGTCAGAGGAATTGAGAGTGCCACGGTCAAGGCAGGCCTCCCTGAGAAGGTGACACGGCGGCACAGGTTAAAGGAGAGAGGGAATGAGCCTGCAGAGAAAGTGTGAGGGGAGAGAAGATGGATATAAGGTCACAGAGCACTAATGTGGGAGATAACCCAGAGAACCATATGAGCCACTCAAGCTCTTGGGCATTTACTCTGAGGGAAATGCAGCACCACTGAAGGTGGGTGAGCAGGCGTGATATGATCTATCATACTTTTTAAAAAGATCACTATGGCAACTCTATTGAAAATAAACTCCAGTGAGTCAAGGTGGAAAGCAGGGAGACAAGTTAGGAGGCTACTGCAGTCACCCAGGTGAAAGACGATGATAGCTGAGAACAAAGTGGTAGGAAGTAGGAAGTGGAAAGAAGTGGTTATATTCTTGAAATATTTTGAAAGTAGATCCAAAGGCTTCCCTCAAGGATTTATGTGGGGTATGAAAAAAATGAAGCCTGAGCAATTGGAAAGATGGGGAAATTCGCAGCGGGCGGAGATCAGGAGTCCAGTACTGAACATGGTAAATTGGAGATGCTTAGAAAATATTGAAATGGAAATGCATTTACTCTCCTAAGTGATACAACCGTGACCAGTACCATACTAGGCACTTTATATGTATCATCTAATTTGAGATGATTCTCACAACAAGTTTATTCATAATTTTTACCCAGATGCTAATTAACTTGCCCCAGATCACTAAACTAAGAAAAGCAGAAGTTGGAATTTAAACCCTTCTCTTTGTCCAAAATCTGCACTCTTAGCCACTACTCTACACAGTCCCATTACTAATAAATGGAAAAACGATCCTGAAGTGTCATGTTTCTGAGAACTTATTACCTGACCCCAAACTGGCCAACTATTAAAATATAACAGTGGCTAAATTGGAATTAATTGCAAAAAAGTATCTGAACACCAACCAAGAGAACAATTTCCCAAAATTCACCACACTGTGCCCCAAGGCACAACAGGAAATCAAAATTTGACATAAGGCCAGCTTTAAAGCTTTCATCATTTTAATCTCCAAAGATTATTATTACAACTTTAAGTAGCTTATGTGATTTACCTTCATAGGTCAGACCAAAGAGTCAGCAGCGATTTGGAGAAAGGCCCTACCATTATGTTCAGTGACATTTTATATCGGCAGGAAGTAGCCATTTATGCAATTATTTTGTGTAATCCTTACATTCCTATTGGTATAAGCTAAAGAAAAGAAAATATATAAATATATATAAAATGATCATGTTCCTTAGTGTGAAATTGGACGAATTTCATTGTGATCCCTTCTTTCCTCTAAAATGTAATTATGTTGCTGAAGCACCTACAACTAAGGGAAAATGAGAAAATAATTTTCTTGCGATGAACCACGAAGCTTGAGATAGAGACATGTTCTCATTGTTTTCCCATTTTATTTCTCTGAGACTCAATTTCTACTGGAAATAGTGGTTATCTATAAAACCAATACAAAGACACAGCTACATTCCTTTAAAGACACTAGGAACTAAAGCGATACTCCTAAATTCAAAATTGCTGTCCCTATTTTATTAATAGTTGTAGTGACCATTAATTTTTGTCTCTTTTCCTAATTCACTTTGACCTGCCAATAAAAAATTTTAACTCTTGAATGGAAAAAAAAAGAAAGAAAAAGCACATTGCTGTTATATTCTCTTAGATTTCATTGATTAGTCTAAAAATCCAAAAAGCTAAATTATAGAAAAATCCATAGGACTGGTTAATTTAAACAAAGATTAAAATTTTTAGGACCTATAAATGATATAATTTACACATAGTACTTATATCATGTCTACCTAAAATACTAAAAAATTTATAGTCCTTAAGGTATCAATCCACTTCATACGGACCTTGCAAAATTCTGAGAAAAGATGCCAGCTGATTCTCAACTCTGTGATTGAGAGTAAGTGATTAAGAACATAGGGGGTGTATTAGTCAAGGATTTCTGGAGATAGAGAATCAATAGGAGATTAGATATTGATATAGATTATATAGATATAGATTTATTTTGAGGAATTGATTCACACAATTGTAAAAGCTGGCAAGTCTGAAATTTGCAGAGCAGACCAGCAGGCCGGAGACCCTGGCAGAGTTGATATTTCAGCTCAAGTCCACAAGCTGTCTGCCAGCTGAAGTCCCTCTTACTCTGGAAAACTCAATCTTTTTCTTTTAAGGCCTTCAACTGATTAGATGAGGCCTACATACATTTTCAAATTCCACTGATTTAAATGTTCACCTCATCTTTAAAAGACACTCACAGAGCCATCCAGACTGGTGTTTGACCAAATATCTGGGTTGACCATTGCCTGCCTAGGTTGACAAATAAAACTAACCATCACAGGAAGCGTGGAAGACCTGATGATATAAGCAGAAAATACGTAGATGGCATACAGGTGTCATAAACTAAAGTAGGTTCTTTGATTAGATGTATAGAGAGCAACAAACAACAACAATGAAAAATTAATGACTCAGTTTACTTAACAACTTAAGTGGTATTAATTAGACCAGTAGATCTTAAAGTGTGGTCCCCAGACCAAAAACATCACCATCATAGGACCTTGTCTTGGGCCTCATCCCAGACCTACTGAATAAGAAACTTGAGGGTGTGCCCCAGCAATCTGGGTTTTGACAAGCCCACTGGGTAATATTATCGCTAAAGTCAGAAAGCCAATGAATTAGACCATTGCATCACTACAGAATTCACACATTTCTATTTGTCTACTGATTAATGTACCCAAACAGTATTTTCTCACCAACAATCATTTATAGAGTGTCTACTATGTGCTGGGCTCTGTGCTATTATTAGCTTTGGGGGGAGTAATACGGTGGTGGTGAGCAGACAGAGGTGAGGCTGTCGAGACAGATCTGGGCCAGTTTATCCCAGGTTTTATTTGCCATGTTAAGGTTTGTTTGTTTGTTTATGCTGACAACTTACTTGTAAAAATAGAAGTTCAATTACCAAGAAATAATTCTAATAGCACAGTGAAGGATAACTGGGAAGTGATAGAAATGCCAGTTGGAAGAGGCATTGGGGAGCAAATAAATTAGTGCAGACAGGAAAGAAGAGGAAACGGGAATGATGATTGTAGAAACAGTCTCAGTAAGAATAAGTGATTAAACAGATAAGAAGCATGAAGAAGAGAATAAAGGATGATGTTAATGTTCATCTTAGAAGCGTGGTAACATGTCTGCACACGCACACGTACACACATATATACAATGCAAGAGAAAGACTAAACAAAGTGAAAGATTTAGATATGAATGGGGAAATTGGAAATGAAAGGTAAATATCTAAGAATAAGTAAGAGCTTTGGGATTCTTGGGTATACAGGTTAAAGACTTGGGAGCAGATAAAACTGCACAGCGTAGAGAATATAAACTGTGATTTTTCAACCAACCTGAGTAGGGTGGAGAGGGGCAGAGGCCATGACTTTCATCCGAGGTGTATTTGTTAAAGCATATTCCATACACCCGATGCACACTAACACAGTGAAATTTGACAATATCCCAGCTGAGACATGCAGATTCAGAGCATCGCTGCACCAGCTAATGCACAAATTAAAGGAGAGGATAGACTCCTGCAGCAAAACAGAGAAGGAGGATCAAGGCGGAATCCTATAGAAGACCAACAACTCCAGGAAAGGAGAGGGAAGAGGAGCTAATAAAGGAGGCTTAGAAGAAGCTGCAAAGAAAAGGGAGGAGGTGCAGCACTGAACGATGGTAAGAAAGCCAAGAGAGGAAGTGCTTAAACCAGAGGAAGCGCTTAAACCAGAGAAAGCATGAAGGCAGCAGTGTCCTGATGAGGAATACTCATCGCTGTTCCACGTCCCAGCCGCCCACAATCCCAACAGTCTCAAGGAGCTAGAAGAGGAGAAATCATTTTCGAGCCATTTAACTTCCCTCATTCTCACTTTTCCTCCCTGCACAATGAGGAAAGTGGACTCAAAGACCCCTCTCCACAAGCTCCAAAATTCCAGGGCAGAGGTTCTGGAGAACAGGGAGGAAGAGGTTTGCAATGGGGTTCAGATGGCATTTTGAATAAGAACTCATTGCAACATCAGTTCAGTTGCTTTGGGAAACTTTAAGAAATACAAGTCCTATAGTTGTTATCAGGTACACAGTTTCTCTTGTACAGTTTCTATCAGCATCTTCTCTGGGGTTTCCTGTCTCATGAAGTGCATGACACATTGTTTTACAAACACCTTGCAGGAGTCATCCCACCTCCTTGCAGGTATCTCCTGGGGCCCTTGGCGGCTTTCTCACGGAGGGGCCCGTCTGCTGCTCTTGCGGCTGCCTTTATGGACTCTGGGACACCACAGCTGCCCCAGTCTCTCCTGGGGACCACCTGTCTCCGTGATGGCCCCCACTGTACCTTCTGTGAGTACATCTCCTTAGACTGTCTTGCCCATGAAGAAACAAATGTAAAAAAAAAAAAAATGTACATCACAAAATTATTTTAGTTAAAGCTGAAATCCAAATACTATCATGATTTGACAATTTAGGGCACAGAATTCATTATTTTAAGAGTGATAATTCTTAATAGTTTCCCACAGAGCTGTGATAAACATCCGTGAATAAAGCAGTCATTCTGAGCTAACTCTCAGTTAAGAATGATTTCTTTTACATTTTCTAATTTTCTTATAGCTTATTTTACTAATGCACTAATAATTTCCACTTTTCATATAATTTACAAAAATTGTTTTCCTTGGAAGAATAATACTGAAAACAAGTGAGCCTCTGGTAACCAAAAAAAAAAAAATCTTATAGGGACTTATGGAATGATTCAAACATTCAAGGTACCAACACATACTCTTACGCCTAACAGGAGTCATTATATTTCATCACAAAAAGGGAACTACTTTGCTGACACCTCCAGGAGTGGTAATGAGATTAAGAAAGAGGTTTGTGAAGAGAATAAGGAACACTACTAAAACCCAGAAATTTCTCATTTAATCAATGAGTTTTAAATAGTAAACTAAGAAAAGATGTTGCTTCCAACCATACCATGACTGAGGCATATATGGCTGGACAGTTTGAGAATGGAGTAGAACAAAAGGAATTTGGACTATTCTGAAAAATTATTCCTGGTTAAATCCTACATCCAGCTGTAGGTAAGGGAAAACAATTGCTCTGGGAGACAGATGAGTTGGCTGCTTTTAAAACAGAAGGTGATGAGGACCAAAGGCAGGCAAATCACGGAGGGAACATAACATAATAATACGCGAATAACATTACCAAAATCATGGGCAATAAATAAGTCCTTAACTAAAAAAAAATTTTTAATTAAAAAAAAACTTTACAATTCAATTTTCAATTTAAACTCCTTTCTGACAGCTTCAACATTTTTATTTTAATTTAATAAGAATCTTATGAAAAGTAAAGAAAAAGGGAATAGTTTAATAGAGGCAAGGTATACTGTTCTTCTTGGAGTTCTGTAATATCATTTTTATTAGGCCCATGGTATAGAGACCAGGGTGTGTGTGTGTGTGTGTGTGTGTGTGTGTGTGTATACAATCTATATTTAGATATATAGAAATATACAATCTATATATCCAGGTAAATAGATGATAGATACACATACAAATTAGGTGCCAAATTGTAACAGGACCAACATACCAAACTTTAAGTCCTACTTATTGAATGTTGCACCAACTTTCTGACCTGATGCAGATGAGAAAACATTAAATGGAAGATTAGATCTGTACAAAAGGTTAAGTTTGTAATTATACTATCCTAAAATTTCAATCATTCCATGATTTAAATGACTAATACAAATATTCCACGGCACTTACAATCAAGCTACTTAAAATAAATCATTGTTTTATTTATAGCTATTCTCAGTATCTAAACCAGTGCCAAACTGTGGGAAAGAAGGAAATTATTTTCAAACATATAGAAGCAACTACTGGCAAAAACTGATAGAAGCAATTCTTAACTATTTATTGAAACAAAAACTTCTATATGCCATATTTTACTAAGTCACTAAGAGTCAGGCTATAAATTTAAGTGGTTTGTAAATTTTTTTTCTAAATTTTATTTTTTATTATAAGTGTTCTTTCCTTCCTTGAGAGCATCCCAAATTAATAAGGTTCTATACTTAATCATACTGCAAATAAATAACGTTACCCTGTTTTCGGTCTTGGCACAGGATCTATGGTGGCATAAATATAATTATATCTAATTATCCTAATTCATGATTACTCAAAAATTTGTATCAGGGACACACAAAACAGAATGAAATAAAATGTGATCAGTGCTGACTTCTTATGAATGAAATATTCTGTATTAAATTATTCTCACATGGGGTGACCTACACAGCAATTAAGAAATCTTTGCGCTATTAAGGAAACAGTTCTCTTTCATCATTGTTCAAGAATTTGGGGTTCTACATTTTAGGGACCTTCCAAACAGAATTTTTTTTAGTTCAGTGGGAATATAAGTATAATCATAGAATCCTAAAAGGATATATTTACATAAAAGAGAAAAGAATATACTCAATAACAAGATTAATATTTAGAATTAAAGTACAATTAAAACTGTATTTTTGCAGGCAATGAAATTTTTCTTCTAATATTCCTTTACACTATCAGTAGCACAAAACCTCATAATTTTCTTGGTCTTTATATTATTATTATATTATAATTTAATATTGTAATATTATTTTTATATTATAATTTGTAATGAGAAGATATTATTCCAAAATGTAAGGTGTTCAAAATATACACCAGTACTCTCTGGCTAAATAAAACTAGTTACTGCTTCTACTGTGAAACTCACATAATACAATTTATTTTCTAAATTTTCTGAACCAAGTCTCTCATAAGAAACAAACATCTAGGATTACCATTAAACATGGATATGTTTTGAAAGAGGCTAATCTTACTTGAGTCAAATTAAATAGGGTTAGACATGAAAGTCCGAATGAATAGTCTATTTCCTGTTCCGTCTCAGCAGAGTGGCTGCCTAGAGCGGCTGTGAGTCTGCAGCTGTCATCTTCCTCAGCGCTTGACTGATGAAGGAATCTTTTGTTCTACTGATAAGTGATACATTGTGCACCGCTCAGGTGCCCAGAACAAAAAGTGTAGAGCACACAATGAGCCTCTCTCCAGCCAGTTTTAAGACGCATAAAAGGAAAACCAGCTTTACCTGAGATGTGTTTCTTTCAATGAAACTTTCCTTGCCCATTCTAAAGAAAAATATCATTCTGTCTGTTTTTAAAAGCTTGCTCTATAGTTTGCTCCTCCCTTGCCCCCCTCCTTCATTCTGGGACAAAAGCAACAGGAACAGAAGGTCTTTCTTACTAAAATGCTTAAGTTGGGTAAATTGCTGGCTTTTTGAAGGGGGTTGCTGGAGTGATTATCTAAGATAAATTGTCTCAATGTGTCTAAACAATTAGAATCATTTAAATAACCATTGATTCTATTTAGTTATCAATGTAGAAAGATGATTTTTAAACCTTTTCTATATGTTCTTAAATTCACCTAAAATGTTTTATCTTTACTCAACATTTCTAAATGGAAAAAAAGGGTATAACATAAATAAATGTCATTTCATAAATATGAATTAGAATATATAAATAAATTATAGTGGATAAATTAAAACTTACAAGAATACTTTTAAAATCAGTGTATGATATATAATTTGTTTAATGAAATCTTGTCTTACATTTAAAGAAAATATTAGTATTTTTCTAGAGATATTGTCAAAGGGAAACCAAGCAGGATGCTGTGAGGTCTTCCCCAATGACAAGACCTCTCTGTGTCTCCTGTTTTTTGTTGTTGTTGTTGTTGTTGTTTGTTTGTTTGTTGCGGTATGCGGGCCTCTCACTGTTGTGGCCTCTCCCATTGCAGAGCACAGGCTCCGGACGCGCAGGCCCAGAGGCCATGGCTCACGGGCCCAGCCACTCCGCGGCATGTGGGATCTTCCCAGACCGGGGCATGAACCCGTGTCCCCTGCATCAGCAGGCGGACTCTCACCCACTGCGCCACCAGGGAAGCCCCCCCGTTTTCTGTTTGTAGGAAAAAGACTTTAGTCTCTTAGACCTTCCCTCAGTTCCAAAGAGCAGACTCAAGCAGTTACTAATATAGAAAAGTGACGGAATGCAGAAACAAAGGAAAAGCAGTTAAGCAAGATAGATTCAATGATAGTTCAGAGTCCTAGTTCTTATCAATCTGATGTGTATCTTTGAGTTATTATGCAGAAATTAAGACCCCTGCCCATGCTGACCACAAGTACGTAGACCTCAGACTGGTTGGAACCAGAAGGCTGATATTTAAGATTCCTGAAACATCACCCCGTTATCTCATGACCAACCAATCAGAAGAAAGTCCTGCACCTTGCAGTCTTCACCCAAAATGTTACTTTTAAAAATACCTCCCTGAAAGCCATCAGAGAGTTCAAGTCTTTTGAGCTTAAGCTGCCCATTCTCCTTGCTTGGCCCCCTGCAGTAAACCCTGTACTTTCCTTCATCACAACCCAGTGTCAATAATTGTCTTTGCTGCACACGGGCAAGCAGACCAGGTTCAGTAACAAAACCACAATGTGAAAAGCCCTGGGGGTGGGGGAATCACCTTCTTTTCCACTCTCCTATCAATAGATGAAGATGCCCCAAAAGGACACCTTGTTTGACCCAAAAAGAGTGTGCAAATCTGAGCTACTATAAGCCACACTGGTCCTCCATGGCACCACAAGTCAATTTCATCAAGAAAAAAAAAGAACACTGCATTATTGATGATTATCACAATTACCTGGGCTAGTGTTGCTTAGATGTCACTCAGTTTTTCTCCTTCATCTTCCATATCAGGTTATTACATTTTTATGATTTATAAGTCCATAATTATTAGGATCACTAAGATCAAGAAGGTCAGTGTTTTTCATATAGCATTTCCATGTTGGGTACATCTGCAAATTTTTTTTTTTTGCATAATGAATAAAAGGCTCTCCAATATGTGTCTAAATATGATGGGTTTACAATGCTTCTTTAGCCTTTAGATGTACCACTAGCACTGTCTACTATGTTATAAAATCTATTACATGCATACATATATTTTACACACAGCATAAATGCATATAAAATGTTTATACATTTCATATATAAGTGCCTGGTGGGCAGAATTTGTATTTATTAACCTATAAATCTCAAGAGCCTAGAACAAAGCCTGGCAAACAGTGTATCATAAATATTTGCTTAATTAATTAATTGGCAAGGAGATGGTAGATACAAATCTTAAAATTATGTAGAAGGTTCTATAATTTCTACTTAGTTAAATCTTGAATATTAGCATTGATTCTTTTTACTATTTTATTCTAAATATTAACCAAAATAAGTTAAATATTTCTTTGTTTGCGTTTGATTCCAAGTTCTACAATAAATTAGCATATCACGGGTAGGTTATATTTTTGGCATCATTTTCTGGAATTCATCCTTCTAGAGACCTAGAAAATTAAAGGAATTAGAATTCTAAAACGTTCAACACTTCTATTAGAGCTTACAAAATTTAAATAATGAACATATTAGTGCATCAACACATGAGATGACTACTTCCCTTTATTTACTTTTTGTAGCATTAAAAATGTCAAAAATCAAAAAGTTCTAATCTTACTGCATGTTGCCTTAAGTTTGGGCAATAAAGAAAGAAGAGAAACAAAAGCAATAGTTCTTCATATGTTTACTATCACGTTTTACTAGGACCATCAAGGTCAAATGCTTGTCAATGTCTTAAATTTAGATAACAAGTTGGGATTTTCTTAGACAAGTTTATTTCTTTTGGTAAAATCTGAAGGCCACAGCTGCCCTCCTGGGTCATTTGGAAGCTCTTAAATGAACCTGGATGCACCACCTCTTTCAAATCTTTGTCTCAAGTCATATACTTGGTAAAAGAAAGTGTATTATATGATAAAATCCTGCTGTAACAAGGTAAAATCCAAAATCTATATTGAAGATCATATGTGAAGTTCATCTTTTGAAATAAAAACACTCCTTTCTGAACATCACAGCAAGCTCCCAATAAATGTGGGACTCAATATTAACATCTTAGTAATGGGTAGATAAGAAAGAAAATGCTATTGTGAGAACATGCATATATATATATATATATATACATATATAAATACACAGAGAGAGAGAGAGAGTCTGATTAAGGAAAAGAGGAAAACAGTAGAGTTTTTCTTCAGTCAACTTTTACTATGTCATTGTTTTCCCTTACACTCCTACAATTATATACACCATTAAAATTCCATAATTCAGTGGCTAAAAAACTCACACTACAAAACAAAGAAGCTGAAAGAAGCATTTTCAAACATCTGTGAGAACTTAACCACCAGCTTGAGCCAGATTCTATTCCTTCTGTTCTATTTATTTTTGAATCCATCATCTTGGGATCACAGAAACATTGTTTTGTGTTGCTTAGTTTTTCTATCCATATATGTAGGAAACTGAACCATCCTAACCTGTATTGCTCATGTGGGAAAGACACCTATACAAATATGAAGAACAGCATCCTACTTTTCCTAAGAAACAGCTGCAAAGTCTGCAGACTGACAAACTGGCAGGTCATAAGTAACCACTTAATGCCTCTGTATTTCAGTTTCCTAGTCTGTAAAATAAAGAAGATACCAAATCACTCATGGTTTTGAGGATTACATGAGATGCAACATGAAAACACACTTTATAAATTCTGAGGTATTATACAAATATTTTATACTCATACTATAATGAGACTTAATTAGTAGATATGATAGAATCTATCAGTCAAGTTTTCTTCAAGTATTCATACAGAAATATTTTGCACTTATTTCAATGAACTATCATTACTGAAAAATGCATTTTAGAAGTCTTTTTTTCATAAGTCTGATTATGATCCTCATGAGAATATTAAATTTGCTAGATCACAACAACAAGATGGCTTTACCAAATCTCTGATGGGTTTACCATCAACATTAATTCTCAAAATTTGAGGCATTCCCAATAGGTATACTTAGGCTTAAATTTAAGAATAGTTTACTTTCAAAGGAAGTGTTTAGATGGTGACAGCACTTATTTAAATATTGAGTTCTGGCTAGTTTTATTTATAAACAAGTCATGTTTTTATAATGTATTAAATATTTCATAATTTCTCTCTCCCCACCAAGAAAACTAGAGGAAATATATTCAAATCAAAATATAAGTTTTGCTTAAGAATTCTCTTCTATGTAGAAGACTACTCAATAAGAACATTTATATCAGTAATAAATGATATTTTTTTATTCATTCAATCAAGCAGTCAATCGATAAGTATTTCTTGAGTCCTTACTGGGAATACCAAGTCCTGGCGCTAAAGATGCACAAAGTATAGTGGAAGAGACAAAGTAATGTCAGTGAAAGACTTGGAGAGAAAAAGCTAATAGAGAGAAGTTTACTGTAGAAGAAGGTAACTTTATAATAAATACTATTTATTAGCAGTTACATGGAAATCCTATTGTGGAAGCTTTTGAAAGAGAAAGCTTTTGAAACCCTTTAAACAAGAGTCCAGTAAACCTACAAACATTAAAGTTTAATTTTAAACTCTAAGCTTTCCACCAGGTGCTTAACCCACAGATGCTGAAAAGATTTCAACACACTTAGCTCAATGCTTGTTAGCCAATAAATAACCACTGAGCTAGACACTGTCCTAAGAAGTGGGGATAGTTTTAGACAAAACAGACACCAGCCTTTCCTGTGTACCTAATGGCATAGCTGGAAAGACAAATTAAACAAACTATTTCAAAATAATTAAATCATTTAAACTGTGCAAAGTACTGGAAGAGAATACATGATGCTCTGGAGGCATATAATAGAGAGAAATTATCGGATTTCAATATTCATCTGTTTTTATTTGAGAAAATACAGACTTTCGTTTTTAGGAAAATCAAGTTACCAAAATATAAATATGCTGCAAAGCCATCATGAAACCTGCATTGTTATATCTTGGGTAAAATAACCACATACAGGCTATCTATGAATAGTTGTTTTAGGAAGGTAAATTTTGTTTAGCCCCTTCAACTTGTCACTTTTTCTCTTATTCGAAGTCTGATGGGTAACTTTGGAAATTCTGAACAGTTCGGGACTGCATGGGCTTTAACTAGTCTGATGTATTTCTAAGTGACTAACAAGTTATCTTTTGCTCTCTGTAGGAGCTCATCAAGTAGGAGGCAGGGATTAATCACTGGATTTCTATCTGGGTTCCACACTGAAACCAACTTATAAATTTTATCAATTTGAAAGTGAACCAAGGAAAATGTAAACTTTTGCCTCAAAATCATACCATAATGCTCTAGACAACCATAAATGTTACTATAAAAGAAAAGGTATTAGTTACACTTTAGGGGAAAAAAATTGAAATGCACTAAAGATAAAACAAAGAGAAAATATGTTAAAGAGAAAACTTAGAGTTTTAAATTAAGAAGATTCTTAAAGTGAAACAATTTTTAAAAGTCTCCAAAGTAATCAGAATGGTTGGGAGTTTTTCCTAAACACCACTACTTGGCAACAGGAGTCTATATTGGGGACAGTCTGTATTATGGTCAATCAATACTGTTTATTTATGTTCCTATCAGTTTTT
>NW_020837969.1:17829722-17864671 GCF_003676395.1 Aethalodelphis obliquidens | reverse complement strand
TTTTTTTTTTTTTTTTTTTTTTTTTGCGGTACGCGGGCCTCTCACTGCCGCGGCCCCTCCCCGCTGCAGAGCACAGGCTCCGGACGCTCAGGCCCAGCGACCATGGCTCACGGGCCCAGCCGCCCCAGGGCATGCGGGATCCTCCCGGACCAGGGCACGAACCCGCGCCCCCTGCACCGGCAAGCAGACTCCCAACCACTGCGCCACCAGGGAAGCCCCCATCAGTTTTTAACATAAATGCTCTTTTAAAGATTTGGCTAAGAGCCAGGTCACAGCATACCTATAACTATGCCTGCTTCTTTTCGAAACAAAAGCTTAAGAAACAATTTATTTTTTCTCCTTTCCTTTTCCTTTTTTTTTTTTTAAATATTTATTTATTTATCTGGTTGCACTAGGTCTTAGTTGCGGCAGGCGGGCTCCTAAGTTGCGGTTCGTAGTCTCCTTTTCTTAATTGTATAAATAATATATGATTAATTCTCACTGTTAAAAATCAAATACATGGAGTTCTAGTTCCTATAGGAATATTACAGGAGCTTAATGCTTCATCTTCCCATTTTTTCTGCCTAAATAACATACACATGAACATAAAAATATGTATTCAGATATCTTTAAGCTACATTTTTATAGATGAGGAGACAGAAACAACCACAGATGCCAAATAGTATTAAGTGTGAGCTAAATGAAATGGTTACTGTTTTAAGCTACTATGTTTTGGGATGGTTCGTTACATAGCAAAAGCTAGTCACTATAGTTTAAAAAATAAATAAGGCATGGGGGAATAATGTAGAGCATGGTGACTACAATTAATGACACTGTATTGCATATCCGAAAGTTGCCAAGAGATATTAAAAGTTCTCCTCATAAGAAAAAAAATTTGTAACTATATGTGGTGACAGATACTAACTAGATTTATCATGGTGATCAGTTTGTAATATATACAAATACTGAATCATTGTGTTGTATGCTTGAAACTAATATATATCAATTATACCTTGATAAAAAAATTTATTCCGGATGGATTATAGATCTAAAAGTAAACAGTGAATCACTAAAGCTTCTAGAACAGCATAGTCCTATAGACATGTCTGTGATCATGAAAATAGTCTGTATTTGCTGCGTCCAGCAAGGTAGCTACTAAGCTACCTGTGGCTACTGAGCACTTGCGATGTGTCTAGTGCAATGGATGGACTGAGTTTTTAATTTAATGTAATCTAAGTTTAATTAATTCAAGTTTAAATTTAGCTATATGTAGCTAGTCACTACAGAGAACTATTGGACATATAATATTGGACAGTGAAATTCTAAAAGAAAACAGAATAATTCTTATCTTCAGGAACTCTGGATAAGCAAAATCTATAGGAAACAAAAAAAAAAAGTAGCCATATTGGAAAACACTGCTTAACTAGCCCACATAAAAATTAAGAATTTTATTTGTCAAAAGGCATTATTAAGAATGCAAAGAAACAAGCTATAGTGTAAGAAAATATAATTAAAACACATGTACCTGACAGAGGACTCATATCCAGAATATATAAAGAAATCATAAAATTAAATTAGAAAAAAAATTCCAAGAAAAAATTAGCCAATAACTTGAACAGTCACTGCAGAAAAGAAGATTTCCATAAGTCCAATACACATATAAGATATCTGTCCTCATTAGACAGAGGTAAATTAAAATAAAACCACATTGAGATACCATTAAACATCCACTAGAATGGCTAAAACTAAAGAGTTATCAAGAATATGGAGCAATTGGAAATCTACATTGCTGATGGAAGTGTAAAGTGGTACAATTACTTTGGAAGACTGTTTAGCAGTATCTTGTAAAGCTTAAAATAAGCATACCTAATAACCCAGCAATTCTATTCCTAGGTAAATAGAAATGTGTACATATGTACATCAAGAAATGTGTATAAGCATGCTCACAGCAGCAATATTTTTAATAGCCAAAACTAGAATAACCCAAATATTCAACAGTAGAATCAGTAGACTGAATAGTCACAAAGTAAAATACTTATGTGTATATACATATACACATGGATGAATCCCAAAATGTTGAGCAAAAGAAGCCACACAAATTAGAGTACATATTTTATTATTCTATTTGTGTGAAGTTTAAAAAGACGTGAGATAAAACTTTAGACAAACTGTTAATTTAGGCATGGAAACTAATTTATTAAAACTAATAAATGATCTTCATAGAACTTATTTTATTTATGGTCTACAAAGGAAATCCTATGATCATCTCCATGGATAGTGAAAAGATACTTAATTCAACTTCATTTTTAAACTTAAAAACATTTAAGAAAAAGGGATTCAGTGGTCACTTCCTTAGTATGTGTGCTGATGGTCTCTGTTTGGCCCCTCTAGATTCACTTTTCCTTCGTGTCCTGGCAGGCTCGCTCATACGGTCTGAGTCATTGCAGACCACAAGTTTCTATTTGGGGTAAGCCAATTAGAGGAGATTGCAAGTTTAAAGTTATTCTTTTTTTTTTAATACAGTTGTATTTTTTTCTTTTTTGTTGTTGTCAGGTTTTGTTGTTTGTTTTGTTTTGTTTTTAATTTTTATTGGAGTATAATTGATTTACAATGTTGTGTTAGTTTCAGGTGTACAGCAAAGTGAATGTAAAGCCAGATACTATAAAACAGAGGAAAACATAGGCAGAACCCTCTCTGACATAAATCTCAGCAAGTTCTTTTTTGATACACCTCCTAGAGTAATGAAAATAAAAACAAAAATAAATAATGGGACCTAATTAAACTTAAAAGCTTTTGCACAGCAAAGGAAACCATAAACAAAACGAAAGACAACCCTCAGAATGGTAGAAAATATTTGCAAATGAAACAACTGACAAGGGATTAATCTCCAAAATATACAAACAGCTCATGCAGCTCAATACCAAAAAAACAAACAACTCAATCAAAAAATGGGCAGAAGATCTAAATAGACATTTCTCCAAAGAAGACATACAGATGTCTAAAAAGCACTTGAAAAGATGCTCTACATCACTAATTATTAGAGAACTTCAACTCAAAACTACAATGAGGTATCACCCCACACAGGACAGAATGGCCATCATCAAAAAATCTACAAACAATAAATGCTGGAGAGGGTGTGGAGAAAAGGGAACCTTCCTACACTGTTGGTGGGAATGTAAATTGATACAGCCACTATGGAGAACAGTACAGGGGTTCCCTAAAAAACTAAAAATAGAGCTACCATATGATCCAGCAATCCCACTCCTGGGCATATATCCAGAGGAAACCATAATTTGAAAAGATACACGCACCCCGATGTTCACTGCAGCACTATTTACAATAGCCAGGACACAGAAGCAACCTAAATGTCCATCAAGAGAGGAATGGATAGAGGAGGTGTGGTACATATATACAATGGAATACTACTCAGCCATAAAAAAGAATGAAATAATGCCATTTGCAGCTACATGGATGGACCTAGAGATTGTCATACTGAGTGAAGTCAGACAAAGACAAATATCAAATGATATCACTTATATGTGGAATCTAAAAAAGAGTACAAATGAACTTACCTACAAACAGAAATAGAGTCACAGATGTAGGAAAAAAAACTTATGGTTCCCAGGAGGTAAGGTGGGAGAGGGATAAATTGGGAGATTGGGATTGACATATACACACACTACTATATATAAAATAGATAACTAATAAGGCACAGGCATATTAGGTATAGCACAGGCAACTCTACTCAATACTTTGTAATGGCCTATATGGAAAAAAAATCTAAAAAAGAGTGTATATAAAGTGATTCTTTTCTGAAGTCTACAGTTTCTATCAGGAGACTCTTGCCTGCAGCTCTCTGTTCCCAGAGCCTCGGATCCCTAGTTCCCCTTCAGTCCTAAGAAGGGCAATGCTGCCTCACCACGGTTAGTCCCATAAACATCACCATCCCTTTTTGGCTTCCTTAGTCCTGCCACTTTTTTTTTTTTTTTTTTTTGCGATACGCAGACCTCTCACTGTTGTGGCCTCTCCCGTCGCGGAGCACAGGCTCCGGACGTGCAGGCTCCGCGGCCATGGCTCATGGGTCCAGCCGCTCCACAGCATGTGGGATCTTCCCGGACTGGGGCACGAACCCGTGTCCCCTGCATCGGCAGGCGGACTCTCGACCACTGCACCACCAGGGAAGCCCAGTCCTGCCACTTTTTAATAAAAGGTTTCTCTTCATTAAGCTCTTAGTAATTACTTAGTTTGATTGTAATTGTTGGGATATTGTAGTATAATGAGAAATATATTTATTCTTTGTCTCCAGTTCCAGGCACTAGGGCATCTAAAGCCCTAGGAATTTCTTGAGTGGAGGGATGAGAGGAGCATCTTTTGTTATGCATAATAAGCCCCTTTTAATTAAACCTGAGTTTAAGCCAAGGAAGTGATTCTTGGAGGATGGGGGCTGGTTGCCAAAAGAACCAACCATGTAATTAGAGGACTGACTTTCGCCCCATCCCCAGGGTGGAGCGAGGGGCGGAGGATCAAGTTAACCACCCCTGGCCAGTGAGTTAATCAACTGTGCCTACGTAATGGGACTTCCATAAAAACCCTAAATAACAGGGTTTGGAGAGCTTCCAAGTTGGTGAATGCATTCATGTGCCAGGAGGGTGATGCACTCCGGATTCCGTAAGGACAGAAGGTCCCACACATGACGCCCTTCCAGACCTCATCTTGTTATGTACCTCTTCATCCTCTTCATTTGACTGTTTATTTGTATCCTTTATAATACTGTCAGGGAGGAGGAAATTTTCCTCTACCCGTCTAGGTTCTTCTGTCTGGTCTAAGCACTAAATTGACATGAGACAAAGTAACAGAAGATAAACAAAAATTTAATAATGTGGATACATGGAAGAGACCTAGGAAAACTGAGTAACGCACCAAAATAGCTGAAATCCTCACCTTAAATACCATCTTCTGTTACTGAATCAGGTTCATTCGCCCAACGCCGCAAGCCAAATGCTGAGATGGCGAAATTTGCAGCGAAAGGATTTGCGAAAAAGGATTTATTCACAAGGCGGCCAAGCAAGAAGGGAGAACAAATCTCAAATCCACTTTCCCTGAAGGTATGGGACTTGGGACAAAGTTGAGCCTGTTGGGAGCGTGGGGAAAGCTAACTGGAGATAAGAAAAAGGTGAGGCAATCATTCTGCGCAGGCACAACTAAACGACTGGCTTCTTCCTCAGACCTGAGGAGGGGGTGGTGGAAACCCCTAATTTGTAGTCAGGTTGGCCCGAAGTGTGGGTAACCTGGGGCTCATTACTTACAAGTGGCATCTGAAGTTGAGGGCAGTCTTGTGGGACTGAGCCCTTAACCTGGGGATCTGTGCTAATTCCAGGTAGTTGGTGTCAGAATTGAATTAAATTGTAGGATAGCCAGTTGGTGTCTGCAGAGAATTGCTTAGTGTGGAAAATACAGTCTGGTGTCAGAAATGTTATGATTAGAGAAATAATTTTCCTTTAACTGTTTACTGCAAAGATTCCAGCTGATACAACATGATTCTAGGTAAGCCCAGCCCAAACACCAGCATCTTTCCTAATTAAGAAATGTTCTGGATGAATAAGAAAAGTATAGCCACTATCAACACTACTATTTAACCTTGTATTAAAGGTGTTCAGCTATATATTTATATAAGAGAAAAATAGCTGATGCTTAGAAGTTGGAAAGAAAAAGATAAAACTATATTGCAGGTAATTCTACACTTTTAGAATATGTACAAGAGTATTCATTGTGGGCTGTTTGTAGACAAAAAGGCCTAGAAATAATCCAAGTGCCCAGCAAATATTGGACTGGTTAAATAAACTAAGGAACACTGTGGAATATTATGCAGTTGTTAAAAAAGGAAACATGTATATGTACTGAAATGACAAGATACTAATGCAAAATGAAAGCAAGAATAAAACATAGGTAATAAATGGGGAAAATAACATAAATTTGTTTTTGCTCAATTTGTCATTAAGCATTCTTATGAGAAAAACAATATACTAATTTATTGCCTATAGGTTGCAGAAGTGGGGTGGATGAAAAAGAAAGTGGGAGCTGATCTTCTTAGTGTATACTTTTAATAGTGTTTTGATGTTTGAAACAAAACATGTATTACCTGCTCAAAAATTAAATTTTAAAAATTAAAATAAAGTCAACAATATAAGAAAATAATGATAATTTCCTCCTTGCATCCAATTCTAATTCTCAGAAATAAAGATTAAAGTCTGATGAATATTGTTCCTCATCTTTTTCTAAGCACTCACATATTGTGTTAGTTAGCCACTGATGCAATAATAGTGCATAACAACCAACCTCAAAAATCAAGTGACTTAGAACATTTATTTTTATTGGTGGAGGGATTATGAGGCAGCTAGGGCAACTCTGTTTCAGGCCTTAGATCAGTTTAGGTTCATTCTAAGGGTTTTTCCTCTGGGACTATCAGCTATCAAGACTTGATTTTTCTCATGGCAGAGAGCAAACATGCAAGAGATCAGGCAAAACCCCACAAGCACATTTAAAGCTTCTGCTTACATCATGACCCCTAACATTCCATTAATCAAGCCATGGCCATGCAAGACATTGGGCAGAGATATACAGGCACAATTACTATAGGAATTTAGTATATGACATGTCAGCATTTCATATAAAAAAGATGTTGACATTCAATTCTACTACAGAGACGGAGGGAAGAGTTGGGAAAAATAAAGTGATCTACCCTACCATACATACATACATATATACATACCAAAACATATAGTTTTGATGTGTTTGAATTGTTTGAATTCAAAACCAGCTTTCTAGATATATTGCCTTGAAACTCCTTTTCTTCAAAACTTAGCAATGTTTTGAAGAGTTTTCCATGACCATACATATAATCCTACCTCAATATTCTAACTGCTGCATAAGTTCCAAATGTAGCTATAATTTACCTATTCCTTCCTCCACTGATAGACGTTTAGTCTGTTTCCAGTTTTCACCATTGCAAACACTGATGCAATGACTATCTCTACATCTACAGTCTTTATATATCAATACATATGAAATTTATCTCACATTTACCTCTAAAATGTACACAGCAGGAATTATGAATAATCTGATAGCCTCTTTTGGAAGCAGCCTATAACCACTTACCGTGTTCACTTACAGGGCCTGGAATAGAGAAAGTAACCAATAAAGGAATGATTTAATGTTCATGAATAGCTTAGAATCATAAAAAGCAACTTCAAGATCGTTTCTCTTTTGCATTATTTATCGTCTTCTGCCTTATACACCAGCACCAGTTCTACCACTACATTTTGAGCTGCTTTATCCTATTTATTGTATCAAACAAGCAAATTTTCTTAAATTTTTTAAGAATTGTTTTTCTGGAAAATCTTACTCCCAATCCCCCGTACTCGGCCCTATTTTTCCTTTTATCCTTCTTTCACAGCTCTTGGCACCTTCTCCCTTACTACAGAATTTATGTGTCTTTTATGTTGTTTACTATCCATTTCTCCCAATTTAAATGTAAGCCCCACAAGAGTAGGCATTTTTTAACTTTACAATATTTACATTTACAATATTTTTTAAATAACTTGGTATGTCTCATAGGGATTAGGTAGTTAACTTTATCAGTATTCACTAAAATTTCCAAGTTTGAATTAGGAAACAGTAAATGATAGCTTCTATTCTGTGGAGAAATTGGCAAACAGTTTAACAACAGGTTCACTAAAAAGCAACAATATATAAATACTATCCATGGCATCATTTAAAAAAGAAACCCTATGATTCTATAAACAGTAAAAATGTCTTCACTGACCCCAGGACCACAGAATTTATGACAGAGTCCTTATTTTTCATCTTAAATAAATTTAAAAATCTTTTTGAGCACTTTTTGTGGACTCCATAATATGATCTTTTTAATAAAATGGGGCACAATAATGTCATAAAATCAAGATTTACATCTGAGAGTAAACTGTTGTTAAGAATTTCCACCAAGGCTGTTCTAATTCCTTTTTTTTAAATGTTAACATTTTAAAAATTTTGTTTCTACTAAATAAATGATTCAGGTAAAGCCCTCAATAATAATAAATTTAAAATCCCACAATGTTAACTATTGAAGAGAAATCCTTATTTAGTGTAATTACTTTTAAAACAATATAGATACTTCCTAATTTACAAATTGCATGTTTAAAAATTTCTCCGTTATACATCATAGTTGGTATCTGAACATCTACAAGTGAAATACTTTTAAATATATGTCACTTAAAATATTCAATCACTTTCTGATCAGAGGGATCATTAACGTTGATATAATTATGATTAAATAAGAAGTTATTAATATTAATCAAATATCAATATTTATTTAATGTTACTAATGAATATTAACATTAAATAAATATTAAATAATGTTTAACAATATTTAATAATGTTAACAATTAAGATTAATAATTAAATTAAGATTAATATGATTATGATTAAAGAATTCTTAATAGAACATTTTCAGTATAGATTATTTAATATAACTGTTCCTAATTTCCATCTCGTCAAAACAATTCTTTAGCAGTGCTCAAGTTTTTTATATATATATATATACACATACATATATATATAAAATCTAACAGAGTGATAAATTAGTAGCGCTTTTTAAACAGAGATAATTGAATGGAATACTAGTAACCTACATGTCACCCAATATTACTCAGAGTAAATTCTTCATTAAGACAAAATAAATATGTATATTTCTCTCGGAATTGATTCCTCAACTGGAAAATCTAAATTCAGTGGCAAATTCCTATTTGTTTTCCATAAATCAGGCTATGATGCCAGGAGAAAAAAATATACTGAAAAACCTCACGTCCACATCCAAAGGCTCTGCCCCAATTTCTGGGCACTGTGCCACGTTTCCACTCACTCGAGTAGATGAGTCAGGGCTCCCGGGGCCTTACTCTGGAAAGATCTGCACAGAGACAGAGACGGAAACTATTCCTCTTCGGGCAGACTTCCTGGTTAATGTCCTGGTTTAACGTGAAAGGCAAGGTTCCTTCAGCCTGCGAATGAGGGCTCGGAAAAGAGAGCATCCTCGTTCCCTGTCATCATTTACTCCACCTGGGGCTGCTTCCTGGTGGACTCACCCCCCACTCTGCGTACCATTAGGTGACCATCCTAATTCACAGGTCAGCGCTGCTTCCTCTTCTCAGTAAGAACAGTATCTGTCTCCCACATAAAAAGTCATTCAGCAGGGCTTCCCTGGTGACGCAGTGGTTGAGAATCTGCCTGCCAATGCAGGGGACACGGGTTCGAGCCCTGGTCTGGGAAGATCCCACATGCCGCGGAGCAACTAGGCCCATGAGCCACAACTACTGAGCCTGCGCATTTGGAGCTTGTGCTCCGCAACGAGAGGCCGCGACAGTGAGGGGCCCACGCACCGCGATGAAGAGTGGCCCCCCCTTGCCACAACTAGAGAAAGCCTTCACACATAAACGAAGACCCAACACAGCCAAAAATAAATAAATAATTTAAATAAAAGATCTATGATAACAAGGGTCATTCACAAAAACTCATTATAATGATTTATAATAATAGTTTGGTTCATTTAAAAAAAAAAGTCATTCAACAAAGTAGAGTTTACCTTCTGCTTTTCATTACATAGGAAATAGGCCCCAAAATGTGTAAAAGTGTTGTGCCTGTTGTTGACCTTTCTGCCGTATTCAGCTCAGAACTCCCTCTTTTTCTTAAAAACCATAATTTGCAGAAAAATGTAGGATCTCTTATATGGATAGCAAACCAAGATTGGCAAACTGCATAAGAATTACCTAAGGGGCAAGGAGAAGTAGCTAATAACTGAACAAAATTCATTCAATTTCTGATGATCGATTAGCAATTTTGTAATAAAATACTGAAAATGTGACAACTTATATTCACATGAGAATATTATGTCTTGAGTATGTGTGTGTGAACATGCATTCATGCACAGTTCACCCAGTACCTGTAACATCCCAGGTGCTATGATAGGGGTTTCTTTCAGGTTCTTACTTAATCCTCAGACAAACTCTCTGAAGCAGATATTATTATCCTCTTTTTGCAGGTGAGAAAACTGAGGTAGGAAAGGTGATGTAACTTTCCCAGTGTTAACAGAGTCAAGAGCTTGGGCCACTATTCTCAGCCCGGCCTATCTGATTCCAAAGCTTGTACTCTTGCTACACAATGATTTTTCCTCCCATACACCAATCTTAAGATCCTGCATATCTTTTAAAACTCAGTTCAGGGAATTCCCTGGCAGTCCAGTGGTTAGGACTCTGCATTTCCACTGCACAAGGCACAGGTTCGATACCTGGTCGGGGAACTGAGATCCCACAAGCCTCAAAGCATGGCCAGAAAGGAAAAAAAAAAAAAAAACCACTCAGTTCAAATTCTTTTAAAACATCTCTCAGAATCCCTCTCAATCAGAAGTGAACTCTTGCAACCATGTATCCACATAGGGCTTTGGTTTGCTTGGCCATTAACAATATGGATAGTCACCTGTCTTGTGTTAGTGCTGGTCATGTATGTTTCCACCTAATCAGTGGAGTGAGTTGCTTGAGAGCAGGATCCGAGCCCTACCCTTGCATCACCGATACAGTTTAACACGATGAACGCAAAGGTTCCACGTTGAACTTAGTTGAATCACCACTGCCAACAAATAGAAGCACCTGAGTAGCTTTTTCCTAAAGTAGAGAGGCTGGCTGTCTTCATGATGGGCATTTAGGTCCATCCTGCAAATCTGTAGGAGGCTGGTAGATATAAAAGAAACCCTACAATCTCACACATTCCCATCTGTGGCAGTAAATTATGAGAATGCCAGAAACATGGTACACACATTTATAAACTCTAGGGACACTCCAAATCTATAAGTCCATAAAATCTAAAACTCACTTAATGAAACACTCAAATTTAAAAATTGAAGAACTGCAGTCTCACATAATAATAAAAGGTGTTATTCTAGATTTTGTCAATTGATTCTAAAGAAAGATTTCAGTTTTCTGCTCTAGAAAGTTTACTGTATTTTCAAAACTTCATTAAATCTGAAAAGAGTCTCCAAAAGGTCAAAAGGCAGAATCCACCTAATTGCTTCATGTGAACCTGTCCAAAAGAGACAGAACATTGAAAACAAGGTACTCAATTTAGAAGAGACTTTTAAGAATCTAACTTAGGCAATTTGCCTCTTTAACTTTATACATATATGCTATATAATATTGAACCTAGGGTGTTACTGCCACAACAATGCCTATTCTTAAATCCAATTCACTGAAAGAGATCAGAGGTGATTTTAAAGAAACATTATTTTGTTTAAATGACCACATCTGGTAGTAAAATCCATGACTTTAGAATCAAATGGCTGAGGTCCAAATTTCAGCTTTGCTTCCTACTAACTGGGTGATCTTGAGGAAAGTTCTTGACCTGGTTAGGACTTCGCCTTCCAGAGCAGGGGGTGTGGGTTTGATCCCTGGTTAGGGAGTTAAGATCCCACATGCCTCGCAGCCAAAAAACCAAAACATAAAACAGAAGCCATACTGTAACAAATTCAATAAAGACTTTTAAAAAATGGTCTACATCAAAAAACTCTTTAAAAAATAAATACAACGGTGGTGATAATGAAAACCTACCTTATATGGTTGTTGTGAGGATCCAGGTGCTCCATGTGAAGTACCTAGAAAAGTAGCCGGGACACAGCGTTTTAATTATTATTTGCCCTTACTAGCAGTAGTAATAGTCTTACAGTTCTTGCTTTTATTATTATTTATTATTTTTATTATATTATTTATTATATTTATTATCATCATTACGCAAGGTACTTAGCATAATACCTTGCTCATAGTAAGTACACAATTAATTTTAGTTTCTGGTGTTATTGTTATTATTATTGTTATTAGCCAGCAATAATTACATCCCTTCATAATCCCAATGTATTTTAAAATTCGTTAAGTTTTAAACAATATTCTTAAACTATAATTCAAATGTTAAGTAGGTCAATATTGGCAGCATTTCAACAATTTACACATTTACTTTATCTTATTATTATTATTTTTATACACACACCACCTAATGAAGTGGTGGTGTCCAAGTTAGACCCATTTGAGTAGAGTTTCCAAGTTAAACCTACTTGAATTCAAATCCTGGTTCTCCCACCACTAGCTGTGTGACCCTGGGCGAGTTGCTTTACTATTTCTTCATCTCCAAGAAGGACAGAATGGTGACTAACTTGGTTGGACCATTGTGCAGAATAATGAGATACTGCATGTAAAATATGTGACACAGTGCCTGCTCAGAGATATGATGGAAGGATTCAAAGGAGGTACCCTGTACAATGTGATCCGTACCAGTGAAGCAGATTATAATGGTTGTCTTTCCTGATATCCAAGAAAAAATATTGGTTATCAGGAAGCTCCGGATTAGCAATAAAACTGTTATCTGGTTATTTCTGCTTTTTTTCTTGGGAGGCTCTCTGTCCTTGGAAGTCTAATTGAAGCAAGTCAGAACTATGGATTTTTTAAAAATAAGGGCTCATTACTCTAAAACTTCAGAAATCATGAGTACATAGAACTGGACATCTAAGGATTTTGATTAGGTATTCAGGAAAGAGTCCTCCAGAACACCTCCTGACCTAGTATTTTTTACTATGTGAAAACACTGAGATATTCCCTATTACATTATTGTGAGTCTTTGAAATAAAACATTAGAAAATTTTCCATATTTTGAACTACAAATTAAACAGTACACATAATGGTATCACGAGAAGAGAATCTAAATAAAGCAGGACTATACAGAGTGCCGCGTATTTTAAATTTTATTTTTAATTTCTTCTTTCAGTTGTTATAAATAAGCCCCAAACCATCATTCTAGATAGAAAGTTGAGGCGATTAAAAGGTTCATATTTGTCACTCTCCACAAAAGCCTCATCGTCCCACACATCACCTCAAAGGGATGCAGCCTGGAGCCAGAGTGAAGGACTTGGCAGCATAGAGGACCTGGACTTCAGCCCACACGCACCTGCTCAACATGCTCAGGAGACCGTGCAGCTTCACGGATGTAGTCAGATGGTACATGGGAGTCAGTACGAGGCCAAATCACCAAAGGGGCCAGACTTTCATGTTTATGCAGGTCTCTGGGCCACATGGCACAGGCCCTGCTGACAAATCCCTGTGAAGCCTTGAAAGTGGTGATGCTAACATTTCCAGAGACTCTGCAAAGGGTATGACTAGGCCTGCCTTACCAGTAGACACCTGTGATGAGGGAAGCTTCATTTAGAAATATGTATTACCACCTATTGTACCTTATTAATTCCTTTGGGTCTTGAAGGTTTCTTTCCTTTAAAGATCTTTATCAAGAGACCTTTCCATTAAAACTCTCAGTGCCCCAGGCTGCATCCCAGGATCTCTGAGGGTGAGACTCAGGGATCAGTATTTTTCTCAGCTTTCAAAATGCAGACAAGGTTGAGATGATCTAAGCCCATCACTGTAATCTCGCCTTTCTGTGATTGATTTAGGAATTAGCATGGGACCCAATCCTTACCAAGGCATGAGAAGAAGTCTCCTGGAGGGCTGCTGGGAAAGCTTTCTTCACCTCTTTTACAAAAGTAAATAGGGCTTCCCTGGTGGCGCAGTGGTTGAGAGTCCGCCTGCTGATGCAGGGGACACGGGTTCGTGTCCCGGTCCGAGAGGATACCACATGCCGCAGAGCGGCTGGGCCCGTGAGCCATGGCCGCTGAGCCTGCGCGTCCGGAGCCTGTGCTCCGCAACGGGAGAGGCCACAACAGTGAGAGGCCCGCGTACCACAAACACAAAAAAAAAAAAAAAAAGTAAATAAAGGGACTTCCCTGGCAGTCCAGTAGTTAAGACTCTGCTCTTCCACTGCAGGGGACGCTGGTCCGATCCATGGTTGGGGAACTAAGATCCCACAAGCCACACGGCACGGCCAAAAATAAATAAATAAAATAAATAAATAAGAATACAAGAGGGCTTCCCTGGTGGCGCAGTGGTTGAGAGTCCGCCTGCCGATGCAGGGGACGCGGGCTCATGCCCCAGTCCGGGAAGATCCCACATGCCGCGGAGCGGCTAGGCCCGTGAGCCATGGCCACTGAGCCTGCGCGTCCGGAGCCTGTGCTCCGCAACGGGAGAGGCCGCAACAGTGAGAGGCCCGCGTACCACACACACACACACACAAAAAAAAACAACAACAAGAGTCCTCCTTCTTCCTCAGAGCAGTACTGATCTGAATCTGCTGCTACCATCTTAAGACTGTGACAAAAAATAGCTTAAAGGTGAAGGTGACTTTGAAGATCTAAAAGAAGTAGAAATAACTAGTCTTAGTTCCAGATAGATGGATGGATAGATGGATAGACACTTGAGAGGTCTCCTTCCAAAAAACTGTTTGTAACCAAGTAGTGATTAGTAAAAAGCCACTGAAAAGTACAAATGGCATTTACAATAGAGTATTTCCTGAACAGAAACTGGAGAGTAGGGCAAGCTACATGGCAAGTTGGGAATCAAAGATACCAAAGGATTACTGAGGAGTAGCAGAGTGTCATTGACAAACTGCCTTCCCCACATTTTGAACGTGTTATAAAACTGAGATTAAAGTGCTGTTGACTTGCACTTGCAAAAGACAGGTTGCTAAGAATTAAAGAGAAAGTCCTGCAGAATTATATGACACATTCTTTAAGCCAGAAATGGTAAACATTTTTTGCAAAACCATTATTATACAAACCTAAAAACACTAAAAATTTAGGTTAACTACGTTTCTAAAATAACATTTCCCTTTTAAGTATACCTGTAAAGATCCTCCTGTTTATATTGTTTTACATTAAGGAACTGTCAAAAATCCTTGCTTATGTGTCCACTATGACTCATTATAAGAAAAACCATTTGAAATGTGATTTTATATAGTAAAGCAATCTATTTCCATGGAGGAAGCTCTGTCTTTCAACATCTTTTGGCCACCCAAGAACATTTAAGCATCTCTGGCTCTGAGAAAAGATTAGTAATATGTAAAGTATTTATCAAAGTAAATCTCAATTTTCTTTAAGTAATTTTCCCTTTCATGGATGTAAACTGACTCTGAAGATTGAAAAAAAAAGATCCTAACTTCTTATTTCAAAATGTATTGTCAACTCATTAAATTTCTACCTATCAAGTTAAGATCAAGAAAGTGAATGTTAGTAGGTTAGTTAACTATCAACAATGTTGATTGGGCTCCAGTTTACAGACCCTGGTTTTCAAACAGGTAGTATCACATAAGAATGTTAACTGTGAAGGTGAAAACAAATCCCTATTCTCGGCTTTCTGCTTTTATTCTTCTTTTATTTTTTTATTCTTTGTTGGCTTTCCTTTATTCTTACTCTTTCTTTACCCCAGGTTGACCCCTGTCTGTCTCTTGGTCTGATTTCTCGATGTAGTGTCTCCCATCTCCTCTTTCTACTCTCCTTTTCAAGTTGCTTGGGTTTTTGTCTAAGACTCTCCTCTTTGAAGCCATCCTCTGCCTCTCAACTCCGCCTTTGTCACGGGTACTCCCCCACTCACCTCCCATTCTATCACTGCGTTCTCTTCTTACCTCCTCACCTTGGCACTCTAGGCCTACCAACGGGGATCTGTTGGAGAAACGTATATCACCTGAAGACAGTGTCTCACCTTAACCTCGTCTTGACTATCAAAAAATAATAATAATTCAAGTGTGAGTAGAGGCAACTAACCTTGGATTTTTAGTAACTTCATGGAACAACCTTCTGAAAACGCAAACCTAATCAGAGTCTCTTGTCTGTTATAAAACCAAATGCTTTTATAATGTGTCAAGAGATTTATCACTAATGCATAAAACTTCATAGGAGTGGGACTCCACTTACCACATTAGACTATTTAAATTGAGATTTAAAAAAATCCCTGGGGGCTACGTTTAAAGAGAAGGGAAAACAAAAACATCTAAATAATACAGTATAATTAAAAGATGAAAAGTTGAAATAATTACAGACCAGAAGCAGAACTGAGTTGAAGTGAATTACCTTGGACTCTAGCTAGATGGCGCTAGAGCACGTGCGTGGCTAATTGGTACAGTACCGTTACTGAATGGAAAGTACTAGTCAAACAGATGTTTCACATTTTTTAGGATATGGGACTCTGTTAGAAATTAAAGCAAATACCATAATTAGAACTTTTAAGAATCTAACTCTTCTGAGAGTGATATTTTGCATCTTTGAAAGGAAGGAGACATCCATTAATATGTATTATATACGTTCTTTGACCCTGAAGTAGGACCTTCAATATTCACATTCAGGATTTTCATCATTTTGAAATTTTTTTTTAAGCCTTGCTCATTAATTAATAGTAGCAACATGATCCATGTATTTGTGAAATTCTTCAGTAGAGATAACAACTTTAAAAATCCCAAGGATCTTTGGGATTTATAGCCTTCTGCCAGAAGCTTCTCTTTGATCACAACTGGGAGGCACCCCAGCTGATTTCTCCAGGAAGATTTCCCTCCTTCCAAATTATACAATTTCAAATGTGGCCAATGCAAGTGCATAGTTTACCTCCTTTCCATTGCACCCATTTAGCCCAGTACTAACTATGCTTCGGCTGACTTTGTGTAACATGTCATTATTCAGTTTTAATTATTGATTTAATTTAATCAGGTACTTTGAAGTTTAAAGATAGGCCACTTTCATCAGCAAGCCCACTGAAAAGGAGATTACCTTATGCGACTCTCACCTCAGCTCATCTACATGAATTTAAAAATGAGTCACAGGCAAACTACTAAACAAAAGAAATGAACAGATTTTAGTTGTTTGTTTGTTGTATTTAGAATTAGTATTTAACATTTTTATTTTTAATATTCTTATTTTTTCAGGAAAAAAATTTATTTTACTTTAGTATTTTTATTTTTTCAGAAAAAGGTTTTTAAGTTCTCACTTACAGAATGTGACATAGATAATTATCACTGTCTCCAATTTCTACTTGCAGAAACCAGGGAAGGATCATAGAATTATCATTTGTATTCAGTTTTTGAACTTCTCTAGCCTATAAGTAATCTGTATAGTAACTATTATATGAATAAATACACATATCAATGCTCACAGAGTGCATGACTACTTCAGATTTACCTAAGAAGAACAGTAAAATTAAAATGTGTATCATTTGTAGTACAGACTTTCCAACTTTGTTTTTTAGAATCCAGTGGAATCCCCAGAAGTGCTGTTTAATCTAAAATGTCATCTTTAAGTTGCTGTTTTATCTTAGTCTTGTTGACTTGTTTTAAAAGCTTCATGGGACTTCCCTGGTGGTGCAGTGGTTAAGAATCAGCCTGCCAATGCAAGGGACACGGGTTCGAGCCCTGGTCTGGGAACATCCCACATGCCGCGGAGCAACTAAGCCCACGTGCCACAACTACTGAGCCTGCACTCTATAGCCCACGAGCCACAACTAATGAGCCCACATGCTGCAACTACTGAAGCCCGCGTGCACCTACAGGCCGTGCTCCGCAACAAGAGAAGCCACCGCAATAGGAAGCCTGCACACCGCAATGAAGAATAGCCCCCGCTCGCCACAACTAGAGAAAACCTGCGCACAGCAACAAAGACCCAATACAGCCAAAAATAAATAAATAAATTTATATTTTAAAGAGAAGCTTCAAATAGATACCCCACAGCGAAAGGGAAAAGAGACTAAAACAAAATTTTCTTCTGAACTTTTCTTATGGGAATTCCCTACAAACAGATATTGAGACTATGTACACCCCAAGCACCTACGATTCCTGTGCTTTATGGAAGTACTGATGATCCAGCTGTATCCCACTCTGGTCCTGAGCATCCCCTCTGCTTCATCCTTTTCCTCACTCATTCATTTAGCATTTAATGAACACGCACTCTGAGCTAGGCACTGTGCTAGCAAGGAGAATTCAAAATGAACCATGAGCAGTCCCTCAAGATGTCTAGAAACACAGTTTAAAGTGGTTACGCACTTTAGGTTAGATACTCAAACAGATAAATAGAGCACAATGAGATGAGTGCCAGGCTGGAGATATACAAAGTGTCTGAATAAGGACAAAAAGAGTTCAAGATCAGTTTCTTGGAGGAGGCAAAGCCTGACACAAGCCTTAACCAAAGACTACGTGTCAACCAGGTAAAAAATATGGCCCCAGTGAAACCTCATTTACCCATAAGAGTACAGAGAAGAGAATGGCAAATACCATAGGAAAAGAGAAGTATGACAAGAAAATAGCTCTATAATAAATTCCTCTCATTGCTTGCACTAAACCACTTTAACATTCTAGAAGAGCAATCCCAGGCCTTGAACACAATCTGCCTAACAGATGAATAATATCCTCTATTAGTTTTATAACTTAGGCAAGTAAATCTGTGAGACTTCTATTCCTTCTCTGGAGAATAAGGAAATCATTACCTAGAAGACTGTTGTAAGGATCAAATGAGTTATTGCATGTAAAACTATCTGGCACACTGTAAACATCTTTTGTCTACAGGCATCACTACCTAAATAATGCTGGATGTGGAGTTCAGAGAAGGAAAAAGTATTGGATCTGAAGGCAGAAAATGGTTTGTGTCCAACTCTACCAACTACTAAACTCTGTAACCCTGAGTCAGTTAAGTAACTTTTCTGAGCTACATTTAAGCCATTAATAAAATCAGGATAGTAAGACCTCCTATGCCTACCTAGACAGGGTTGTTATGAATATCAAATGGGATAGTATGTATTACAGTGCTTAAATAAATAAAAGGGGCTTTATATATGACACAGATTTTTAAAAGACTGATCTTAATATTTTTATTAGGTGAAACATCAACAATGAATGTGGAGTGTATGTGTGTGTGTGTGTGTGTGTGTGTGTGTGTGTGTGTGTGTGAGTGAGAGAGAGAGAGAGAGAAATGCTGCTAGAAAAGTGAATACGTGTGATCCCTTTTGCTAGAATCAAGGTCAAGATAAATGTAGTTTTTAAATGGAATGATTTTAAAAGTACAATACATTATTGAGAAAAAGCTATTTGCATACTCTCTAATAAAGCACTTAATAAAGTCATATCATTAAAATAAAATGGCTCTTAAAATCAGTAAAGGAAAGGATAAATAGTACTATAAAAATGACCAAAATATGAGCCAGAATTTGACTAAAACAGAATACCCAAATGGCTAATTAAACTGTGAAAATTTGTTCCAATTTGTTAGAAATCAAAATGCAAATTAATATAAGAAAATTTTGGACTCGAGGATACAGGGTGGGGGAAGGGTAAGCTGGGACGAAGTGAGAGAGTGGCATGGACATATGTACACTACTAAATGTAAAACAGCTAGTGGGAAGCAGCCGCATAGCACAGGGAGATCAGCTCAGTGCTTTGTGACCACCTAGAGGGGTGGGATAGGAAGGGTGGGAGGGAGACAAAAGAGGGAGGAGATATGGGGATATAGGTACATGTATAGCTGATTCACTTTGTTATACAGCAGAAACTAACACACCATTGTAAAGCAATTATACTCCAATAAAGATGTTAAATAATAATAAAAAGGAGTGGTAAAAAATATATATATAAATAAATAAATAAGAAAATTTCTCTCTCAAATTGTTAAGTAAGAAAAATAATTATAATCCCAGTGTTGGCCAACATATAACATGGAGATGACTCTTTTATATGTATCTGGTGAGAATAAGCATGAGCCTTTAAAATATTTTTTATCCAAGTAATTCACTTTCAGATTAATATGCTAAATAAGTTATCATGGACAAGCAAGATAACTGTGTAGAATTTTTTTCACAGAATTACTTACCATCATAAAAACTGATAATAATGGAGTAGTTTATTAATTACAATGAATGTATACAATCACATATTACCATTAAAAATCTGGTTTCAAAGCATTAGTATCATGGAAAAGTATGGGGAAATTCAGGAAGCAAAATTTTGTTTACATTATCCCAAATTTAATATATATATATTTATTTCTTGGAAAAAAGACTTGAAGAGGAAACAGTGATTTATTACCAATTGTATCAGTTATGTATTGCTGTGTAACAAATTACTCCCAAATTTAGCAGCTTAAAACAACATGCATTTATTATTTCACCATTTCTACAAGTCAGGAATCCAGGCACAGCTTAGCTGGGACCTCTGCTTCAGTGTCTCAAAAGGTTTTAATCATGTTATCAATCAGCCCTGAAGGCTGGATTAGGGAAGAATCCACTTTCAAGCTCACTTATATGGTTGTTGTCAGCACTCACTTCCCCAAGAGGTGTTGGACTGAGGGTTCCTTGCTGGCTATTGGCAGAAGCCACCCTTAGTTCCTTGCTATGTTGGCCTCTCCAATATGGCAGCTTACTTCATCAAAACCAACAATGGAGAGTGTCTGCTAGCAAGTCAGAGATCACAATCTTTTGTTACTTAATCACAAAATTGACATCTCCTCAATGTTACTGTATTCTACTAGTTAGAAGCAAGTTACTCAAGGGGAAGAAATTCACAAAATTAGGACTGTCTAGAGCTGGGGATCATCGAAGGTCATGTCAGAAGCTGTCTACACATCAGTGGATACCTCATTTCCTTTCTTATATGTCTCCATTTTTATAGATCTTATTATAAACATATATTTAATATATAAGTAAAATTGTTTGAAAGTAAATATAATAAAGTGGCTAATCTGTTAAGAGAGCAATTAGGAAAAATATAAGAAAAGTAATAAAACTGTGTCCTATGATGTGATAATTAAAAATATACTTATTTATACAGCTAGTCTTCAAGGCAGTTTAAAAATATTAAAGAAGAAAGGAAGGAAGGAAAGGAGAGAGGGAACAGGGGAGAAAATAAGTGATCTAATTGCCAAACACTTGGTGAACAATTGGTTTAAAAGAATAAAAATTGTGTCATTACAGTAAAACACCTCTTTACATGAGAAATATTTAGCTATATAGAGAGATGTGAAAAAGGCACAAAATTTAAATACCAAGTAAAAACCAAAATACAACATATACCATCATGTTGTAAACTAACATTTATGTCTGTATCATTATAACTAAGCTTCACTTACACACAGTGATGTGGTAAAGGGGAATTTTGTGATTTTGTTAATAGTTTTGCTTGTATTCCCTATTGAAAAATTGGTGAAGAAAATCCCGTTTAAAAAATAAAATAGTCTAGTTGTACTTGACCAAAGCAGGAAGATGCAAATTATTTTCTCACCTCAGATTTCTCCCAAATAATTAAAAACCAATATGACCACTGTATAGAAATTTTCTTTTTCCCACGACTGTTATAAGATGAATGAAATTATACAAATCTAAGATACTTTCCACTTAGACTGAAACATGTCCTTATGCTGTACAAAATCTCTAATGGGGAGAAAATAGAGCTGTCTGTGAAAAGAAAAGACCTGTGTTCTAGGCCAGACAGTTTATCTGATTAAGGAAAGAGAAGAAGGTTTACAGTCAAAGATTAATTCTCCAGCACCACACAGTAAGCTCTCCGAACAAGATCTGTGTCACTCCAAACTTCATTCCTAACAGTTGAGCAGAGTTTTTCAATTCCTGGTGTTATTATTGATTCTTGGTTGCAGTTGTTCAGCCCAATCTTTTGCAAAATGCTACCAACAAAGAACAAGTCAAAATATCTACTGCCAGCACCAGACAGAATCAACAATAACAATGTGAGTTGCTCTCATAACTGGAAGCTGATTTTAGTAAATGAAATAAAACTATAGATCTAAAAATAAATGTATGCACCAACCTTAGTAACTTTTCTCTTCAAAAATATATGAAAATCTGAATTCATACAAACAAAAATTTAATGCTAATGAAATAAGCTGATAGGAGGTATAATTTGCTAAAGAAAACAATAACTCCAAGAGGTGATACAGAATTAAAAATAGTCTTATACTGGATACAAAGTTGGTCATCTCCATAGTGGATGAACAGGTATCAGAGAATCGTTCTAAAATAAAGCTTCAGTTTTCTCTCTTGGGGGTAAAGAGCCAATATAATAGAAGTCAGAAATAGAATGCTGCTGTGTGTTTCTTACCTATGAACATTATCTCTTGCCTACAAACATTAAAGATATTTAAGAAGTTAGAGTTCAAAGACCATAAAGAAAACAACTCCTATATTAGGACAATGCCAAAGAGTTATTTTATCTTTATCTCAGGAATAATATGCAAAGACTTTTTCTAATGTATAATGTTTCTCCTAACTTGCCTTTGTTCTTCTAGGTTTGTTTTGGGGTGGGAATTTTCTCTCTCTCTCTCCCCCACTTGGTTCAGCCGTGTCCCTATTTCTCAAATAATCTGGCATTTGGACTCCGAATTCAAATGTACCTAGATTTGATTTCTGTTTCTTATACTTACTACCTGTAGAACCACAGATCAAATACTTAACTTAAGGTTAAAACATAAGCAATGATAGTGCCTTTTGCATAAGAGTATTGTGGCAGAAGGCAGGCAAATCATTTAGCATAATGTCTGACATATATTAAGGTACTAAAAATTATTGTATAATGTTAACTTTTATTGATTTTATTACTTACCTTGATGCAATAAATAAGTTCCCATAGGCATGATTTTAGAGATAGTTTACCCTTGTATCAGATTGTCTGCAGTTTCCAATATCTTTGCTTTAAATAAGTCTAGTCAAATCACTTAAATAGGTTTATTATTAAGAATTGTTCAATAAAATGTTAAACAGGAAGAAAAAAACCTCTAGTAGATACAAAAAAAAGAAAGAGAAAGAAATGAAACCATACCACTAAAAAAGATAAATCACAAAGGAAGAGAGGAAGAAAGGAACAAAATGGCAATAGTTAGTCCTTACCAGCAATCACTTTAAATGTAAATAGATTAAATTCTCCACTCAAAGAACACAGAGTGGCTGAACAGATAAGAAACCAAGATCCAACAATATGCTGCCTACAAGAGACTCTCTTTAGTTTTAGGAACATGCACAGACTGAAAGTGAAGGGATAGAAAAACATATTCATGCAAGTGGCAACTGAAAGAGAGCAGGAGTGCCCATACTTTTATCAGATAAAATAGACTTTCAGTCAAAACAGGTCACAAGAGACAAAGGAGGTCACTATACAGTGATAAAGGAGTCAATTCATTGAGAAGCTGTAACAATTCTAAATATACATTCACGCAAAATTGGAGCATCTAAATATTTAAAGCCAATATTAACAGAATTGAAGAGAGAAATAGACAACACAATAATAGTAGGAGAATTCAATAACACACTTTCACCAATGGATAGCTCATCCAGACAGGAAATCAGTAAGGAAAAATGGATCGGAATAATGCTATACACCAAACAGACCTAACAGACATAATCAGGACATTCCATCCAACAGCACCAGGGTACACATTCTTCTCAAAAACATGAAACATAAAAAAAAAAAAAAAAAAACAAAACATGAAACATTCTCCAGGATAGATCATATGTTGAGGCACAAAGCAACTGTTAACAAATTTTTAAAGACTGATCCCATGAATATATATTCTGACCACAATGTTATACAACTAAAAATCAGTTGTAAGAAGACTACTGGAAACTGCACAAATATGTGGAAATTAGACAACATTCTCCTGAGCAAACAGTAGGTCAAATAAGAATCAAAAAGAAAGTCCAAAATATTCTGATACAAACAAAAATGGAAACACAACATACCAAAACTTATGAGATGCAGCAAACACAGTCTTAAAAGATAAGTTTATAGAGATGAATGTGTACATTAAAAGAAAGATCTCGGAGAGGGAGCTTCAAGGTGGCGGAAGAGTAAGACGCAGAAATCACCTTCCTCCTCACAGATACATCAGAAATACATTTACATGTGGAACAACTCCTACAGAACACCTACTGAACGCTGGCAGAAGACCTCAGACCTCCCAAAAGGGAAGAAACTCCCCACGTACCTGGGTAGGACAAAAGAAAAAAGAATAAACAGAGACAAAAGGATAGGGACAGGACCTGCACCAGTGGGAGGGAGCTGTGAAGGAGGAAAGCTTTCCACACACTACGAAGCCCCTTCACAGGCGGAGACTGCTGGTGGCGGAGGGGGGAAGCTTCGAAGCCACGGAGGAGAGCGCAGCAACAGGGGTGCAGAGAGCAAAGCAGAGAGATTCCCGCACAGACGATCGGTGCCGACCGGCACTCACCAGCCCGAGAGGCATGTCTGCTCACCCGCCGGGGAGGGCGGGGCTGCGAGCTGAGGCTCGGGCTTCGGTCGGAGCGCAGGGAGAGGACTGGAGTTGGCGGCGTGAACACAGAAGGGGGTTAGTGCGCCACTGCTAGCCGGGAGCGAGTCCGGGAAAAGGTCTGGAGCTGCCAAAGAGGCAAGAGACTTTTTCTTCCCTCTTTGTTTCCTGGTGCGCGAGGAGAGGGGATTCAGAGCGCTGCTTAAAGAAGCTCCAGAGACGGGCGCGAGCCACGGCTATCAGCGCGGACCCCAGAGACGGGCATGAGACGCTAAGACTGCCGCTACCGCCGCCAAAAACCTGTGTGCGAGCACAGGTCACTCTCCACACCTCTTCTCCCGGAAGCCTGTGCAGCCCGCCACTACCAGCTTCCGGGATCCAGGGACAACTTCCGTGGGAGAACGCACGTAGCGCCTCAGGCTGGTGCAACGTCAGTCACGCTGGCCTCTGCCGCTGCAGGCCCGCCCCGCACACCGTGCCCCTCCCTCCCCACGGGCTGAGTGAGCCAGAGCCCCCGAATCACCAGCTCCTTTAACCCTATCCTGTCTGAGTGAAGAACAGACGCCCTCAGGCAACCAACATGCAGACCCGGGGCCAAATCCAAAACTGAGCCCCGGGAGCTGTGGGAACAAAGAAGAGAAAGGGAAATCCCTCCCAGCAGCCTCAGGAGCAGCGGATTAAATCACCACAATCAACCTAATGTACCCAGCTTCACTCAACGACCAGCAAGCTACAGTGCTGGACACCCTATACCAAACAACTAGCAAGACAGGAACACAACCCCACCCATTAGCAGAGAGGCTGCCTAAAATCATAATAAGGCCAAAGACACCCCAAAACACACCACCAGACGTGGACCTGCACACCAGGAAGACAAGATCCAGCCTCACCCACCAGAACACAGGCACTAGTCCCCTCCACCAGGAAGCCTACACAACACACTGAAACAACCTTAGCCACTGGGGACAGACACCAAAAACAACGAGAAATGCGAACCTGCAGCCTGTGAAAAGGAGACCCCAAACACAGTAAGTTAAGCAAAATGAGAAGACAGAAAAATACACAGCAGATGAAGGAGCAAGGTAAACACCCACCAGATCTAATAAATGAAGAGGAAATAGGCAGTCTACCTGAAAAAGAATTCAGAGTAATAATAGTAAAGATGATCCAAAATCTTGGAAATAGAATAGGCAAAATACAAGAAACGTTTAACAAGGACCTAGAAGAACTAAAGAGCAAACAAACAGTGATGACCAACACAATAAATGAAATTAAAAATTCTCTAGAAGAGATCAATAGCAGAATAACTGAGGCACAAGAACGGATAAGTGACCTGGAAGATAAAATAGGGGAAATAACTACTGCAGAGCAGAATAAAAAAAAAAAAAAATGAAAAGAATTGAGGACAGTCTCAGAGACCTCTGGGACAACATTAAACGCACCAACATTCGAATTATAGGGGTCCCAGAAGAAGAAGAGAAAAAGAAAGGGACTAAGAAAATATTTGAAGAGATTATAGTTGAAAACTTCCCTAATATGGGAAAGGAAATAGTTTAAAAAGTCCAGGAAGCACAGAGAGTCCCATACAGCATAAATTCAAGTAGAAACACGCCAAGACACATATTAATCAAACTATCAAAAATTAAATACAAAGAAAACATATTAAAAGCAGCAAGGAAATAATAACATACAAGGGAATCCCCATAAGGTTAACAGCTCATCTTTCAGCAGAAACTCTGCAAGCCAGAAGGGACTGGCAGGACATATTTAAAGTGATGAAGGAGAAAAGCCTACAACCTACATATTTAAAGTGATGAAGGAGAAAAACCTACAAAAACCTACAACCTATATCTACCCAGCAAGCATCTCATTCAGATTTGATGGAGAAATTAAAACCTTTATAGACAAGCAAAAGCTGAGAGAGTTCAGCACCACCAAACCAGCTTTACAACAACTGCTAAAGGAACTTCTCTAGGCAAGAAACACAAGAGAAGGAAAAGACCTACAATAACAAACCCAAAACAATTAAGAAAAGGGGAATAGGAACATATATATCAATAATTACCTTAAATGTAAATGGACTAAATGCTCCCACCAAAAGACCCAGACTGGCTTAATGGATACAAAAACAAGACCAATATATATGCTGTCTACAAGAGACCCATTTCAGACCTAGAGAGACATACAGACTGAAAGTAAGGGCATGGAAAAAGATATTCCATGCAAATGGAAACCAAAAGAAAGCTGGAGTAGCAATTCTCATATCAGACAAAATAGACTTTAAAATAAAGACTATTAGAAGAGACAAAGAAGGACACTACGTAATGATCAAGGGATCGATCCAAGAAGAAGATATAACAATTGTAAATATTTATGCACCCAACATAGGAGCACCTCAATACATAAGGCAAATACTAACAGCCATAAAAGGGGAAATCGACAGTAACACATTCATAGTAGGGGACTTTAACACCCCACTTTCACCATTGGACAGATCATCCAAAATGAAAATAAATAAGGAAACACAAGCTATAAATGATACATTAAACAAGATGGACTTAATTGATATTTATAGGACATTCCATCCAAAAACAGAATACACATTCTTCTCAAGTGCTCATGGAACATTCTGCAGGATAGATCATATCCTGGGTCACAAATCAAGCCTTGGTAAATTTAAGAAAATTGAAATTGTATCAAGTATCTTCTCTGACCACAATGCTATGAGACTAGATATCAATTACAGGATAAAAAATACAAACACATGGAGGCTAAACAATACACTAATTACTAACCAAGTGATCACTGAAGAAATCAAAGAGGAAATCAAAAAATACCTAGAAACAAATGACAATGGAGACACGACGACCCAAAACCTATGGGATGCAGAAAAAGCAGTTCTAACAGGGAAGTTTATAGCACTACAATCCTACCTTAAGAAACAGGAAACCACTCAAATAAACAACCTAACCTTGCACCTAAAGCAATTAGAGAAAGAAGAACAAAAAAACCCCAAAGTTAGCAGAAGGAAAGAAATCATAAAAATCAGATCAGAAATAAATGAAAAAGAAATGAAGGAAACGATAGCAAAGATGAATAAAACTAAAAGCTGGTTCTTTGAGAAGATAAACAAAATTGAGAAACCATTAGCCAGACTCATCAAGATAAAAAGGGAGAAGACTCAAATCAATAGAAATGAAAAAGGAGAAGTAACAACTGACACTGCAGAAATACAAAAGATCATGAGAGATCACTACAAGCCACTCTATGCCAATAAAATGGACAACCTGGAAGAAATGGACAAATTCTTAGAAATGCACAACGTGCCAAGACTGAATCAGGAAGAAATAGAAAATATGAACAGACCAATCACAAGCACTGAAATTGAAACTGTGATTAAAACTCTTCCAACAAACAAAAGCCCAGGACCAGATGGCTTCACAGGTGAATTCTATCAAACATTTAGAGAAGAGCTAACACCTATCCTTCTCAAACTCTTCCAAAATATAGCAGAGGGAGGAACACTCCCAAACTCATTCTGCGAGGCCACCATCACCCTGATACCAAAACCAGACAAGGATGTCACAAAGAATGAAAACTACAGGCCAATATCACTGATGAACATAGATGCAAAAATCCTCAACAAATACTAGCAAACAGAATCCAACAGCACATTAAAAGGATCATACACCATGATCAAGTGGGGTTTATTCCAGGAATGCAAGGATTCTTCAATATACGGAAATCAATCAACGTGATATACCATATTAACAAATTGAAGGAGAAAAACTATATGATCATCTCAATCGATGCAGAGAAAGCTTTTGACAAAATTCAACACCCATTTATGATTAAAAACCCTGCAGAAAGTAGGCATAGAGGAAACTTTCCTCAACATAATAAAGGCCATATATGACACACCCACAGCCAACATTATCCTCAATGGTGAAAAATTGAAACCATTTCCACTAAGATCAGGAACAAGGCAAGGTTGCCCACTCTCACCACTATTATTCAACATAGTTTTGGAAGTTTTAGCCACAGCAGTCAGAGAGGAAAAAGAAATAAAAGGAATCCAAATTGGAAAAGAAGAAGTAAACCTGTCACTGTTTGCAGATGGCATGATACTATACATAGAGAATCCTAAAGATGCTACCAGAACACTACTAGAGCTAATCAATGAATTTGGTAAAGTAGCAGGATACAAAATTAATGCACAGAAACCTCTGGCATTCCTATACACTAATGATGAAAACCTGAAAGTGAAATTAAGAAAACCCTCCTTTTTACCACTGCAACAAAAAAATAAAATATCTAGGAATAAACCTACTGAAGGAGACAAAAGACCTGTATGCAGAAAATTATAAGACACTGATGAAAGAAATTAAAGATGATACTAATAGATGGAGAGATATACCATGTTCTTGTATTGGAAGAATCAACATTGTGAAAATTACTCTACTCCCCAAAACAATCTACTGATTCAATGCAATCCCTATCAAACTACCATTGGCATTTTTCACAGAACTAGAACAAAAAATTTCACAATTTGTATGGAAACAAAAAAGACCCTGAATAGCCAAAGCAATCTTGAGAAAGAAAAATGGAGCTGGAGGAATCAGGCTCCCTGACTTTATACTACAAACCTAGAGTAATCAAGACAGTGTGGTACTGCCCCCAAAACAGAAAGATAGATCAATGGAACAGGATAGAAAGCCCAGAGATAAACCCACACACATATGGTCACCTTATTTTTGATAAAGGAGGCAAGAATATACATTGTAGAAAAGACAGCACCTTCAATAAGTGGTGCTAGGAAAACTGGACAACTACATGTAAAAGTATGAAATTAGAACACTCCCTAACACCATACACAAAAATAAACTTAACATGGATTAAAGACCTAAATGTAAGGCCAGAAACTATCAAACTCTTAAAGGAAAACATAGGCAGAACACTCTATGACATAAATCACAGCAAGATCCTTTTTGACCCACCTCGTAGAGAAATGGAAATAAAAACAAAAATAAACAAATGGGACCTAATGAAACTTCAAAGCTTTTGCACAGCAAAGGAAACCATAAACGAGACCAAAAGACAACCCTCAGAATGGGAGAAAATATTTGCAAATGAAGCAACTGACAAAGGATTAATCCTCAAAATTTCCAAGCAGCTCATGCAGCTCAATATCAAAAAACAAACAACCCAATCCAAAAATGGGCAGAAGACCTAAATAGACATTTCTCCAAAGAAGATATACAGACTGCCAACAAACACATGAAAGAATGCGCAACATCATTAATCATTAGAGAAATGCCAATCAAAACTACAATGAGATATCATCTCACAACGGTCAGAATGGCCATCATCAAAAAATCTAGAAACAGTAAATGCTGCAGAGGGTGTGGAGAAAAGGGAACCCTCTTGCACTGTTGGTGGGAATGTAAATTGATACAGCCACTATGGAGAACAGTATGGAGGTTCCTTTAAAAACTAAAAATAGAACTACCATACGACCCAGCAATCCCACTACTGGGCATATGCACTGAGAAAACCATAATTCAAAAAGAGTCATATACCAAAATGTTCATTGCAGCTCTATTTACAATAACCAGGAGATGGAAGCAACCTAAGTGTCCATCAACAGATGAATGGATAAGAAGTTGTGGCACATATATACAATGGAATACTACTCAGCCATGTAAAGAAACGAAACTGAGTTATTTGTAGTGAGATGGATGGACCTAGAGTCTGTCATACAGAGTGAAGTAAGTCAGAAAGAGAAAAAGAAATACCATATGCTAACACATATATATGGAATCTAAGGGGGAAAAAAAAGTCATGAAGAACCTAAGGGCAAGAGGGGAATAAAGTCACAGAGCTACTAGAGAATGGACTTGAGGATATGGGGAGGGGGAAGGGTAAGCTGGGACAAAGTGAGAGAGTGGCATGGAAATATATACATTACCAAAAGTAAAACAGATAGCTAGTGGGAAGCAGCTGCAAAGCACAGGGAGATCAGCTCGGTGCTTTGTGACCACCTAAAGGGGTGGGATAGGGAGGGTGGGAGGGAGGGAGACACAAGAGGGAAGAGATATGGGAACATATGTATATGTATAAGTGATTCACTTTGTTATAAAGCAGAAACTAACACAACACTGTAAAGCAATTATACTCCAATAAAGATGTTAAAAAAAAAAAAAACCTAACTTTACACCTGAAAGAACTAGAAAGAAAATGAAAAATCTAAGCCCTAAATTAGCATAAGAAAATAATAAGAATTAGAGTATTAATAACTAAAATAGAAACTAGAAGACAATAGTAAAGATCAGTGGAACTAAGAGTTGAGTTTTTTAAAAGATAAAAAAATATATGTAAACCTTTAGCTAGGCTAACCAAGAAAAAAAGAGAGAGAGCTCAAATAAATAAAATTATAAATGAAAGAGGAGACATTACAACTGATAGCACAGAGATACAAAGAATCACAAGAGATTACTATGAACAATTATATACCAACAAATTGGATAACCTAAAAGAAGTGGATGAATTTCTAGAAGCATACAACCCACAAATCCTTTACAAAATCTTATTAAAAAAACTTAAGAGGAAAGAACACTTCAAGCTCATTTTACGAGGCCAGCATTACCCTGATATCAAAGCATGATAAGGACACTACAAGAAAAGAAAATTGCAGGTTAATACGCCTGATGAATATAAATGCAAAAATTCTTCAAAAAATACTAGCAAACCAAATCCAGTGCAATATCTGGGACATATTTCTACTTGAAAAAAGTATCTGTTGTTTATTCTGATATTCAAATTTAACTGGGAATCCTATATTTTGTCTGGCAACCATAGCTGGGAACTGCCTGAGGAACTATGTATAACGTATCTCAGATAATCAGCCCAAAGATGTTACAGAGAAGAATATTTAGCACATGGCTCCCATCTCCATCCGTTAAAGTTTGTACGGGTGGATTGGGGAAGCAAACAGGAGCAGAAAGCAAAAGATAAGCAATGCTGCTGTAGCCAGGAGCCCTCAAGCTACAGGTGCACACTGCTGGTTGCTGTAGCAACAGCTGCAGCAAAAATGTGGGCCAATATGTTAGCCTATAAAAGATCTCTAACACGCCCTACATTAAAATTGCGATAAGAAATTTTCACATTTGGGGGAAGAAATATGCCCTAAAAATTGGTGCCACCATTGTCACCTCTTTCCATTCTAGTGACAGATGGAAAAAAACTTATTTTCTTTTTTATTGAAACCAGCATGTAGGAAACAGAATCATGAAACGACAGTAATACGGACACGGCATTTCATCATGCTTTTAACCTCAGAAAAAGGTGAGCCAGGCTGTTCAACAAGGGCACACCGGGAAAAGCCACATAATTTCTGACAGTTTTTCTGAACAACTAACAAGACCCCCATAAGCCACTGTTGGGAGATGGATGTCACATCGTACTGGATTTCATTGTGAAGCAATGTGACAAGCAAACGAGATTCTATCTGGACCACCGTAGAGGTAAATAAGAGCAGCCTGGATACTCTGCCTCTTCCAGTGTAGATCAGGCCATTCAAGGAAAGAGCTTCTAACCACTAAAGAAGAATTCCAAAGGGAAGATGCCCCCTGAGCAAACCCTGAAGAGCAAATCCCACGGGAGTGAGCAGAGGGGAGCTTCTGCCTATAGGAGGAGCTGAAAGGTTTCCAAGGATGAATCTTCTCCAAACCAATGGAGACTTTCTCAGCACTAATGAAAAGTTCCAACGCACTGTTTCTTGATGGCTGAGAACTGAGTTTGAGATCCTCTTGTTTTGACCTTTGCCAAGACCTTGTGATTTTTCCTATTTCCACTCAATTTCAAATTGCCAAAAACTCTCAGAAGAAAATAGCACAAGATTTCGTATTTTAAATTTGTGAACCATCTGTATCTACTGACCTTTAAAATAATCCAGTATAAATCTCAGTTGAATTATTTGAAGAATTTTTAAGTTGCAGCCTTTGCTTATTATAAGTACTTATGATCACCTAACCTGGGGGCTGTGGGGAGGGAAGGAAGAGCATATACAGTATTCCTACAGACTAGATACATTTGCAACATTTGGCATTATATACCCTCTCTTTTTATAATGTATCACAATAATGAATGATTTTGTAAATGATGACAGCAGGATGAATTTCAAAATGTTCTTCTAACCCCCTATACATTGGTATTCAAAACAGGTTGGTAGAAAAATCATTCCCACAGAAGTGACATTCTCCCCATGGTGAAATTATATACAACACTATCATCCTGGCTGCTTTCAGTCTTTCATTTCCAAGATTTTGTTCACCTTTGAGTTCGTTTGTTCCTCTTTTCTCCAGTCAAGAGCTTATTTAGTCCATTTTGTGGCCTCTGTTGGGTGTGCTCTTCACCTGAGTGGGTCTGTTTACACAGGTAGGTGCCTGTAAAGCACCAGGAAGGGTCTCCTTTTTTGAACTCTGCTATCAAAGTCAATAGGCCCCTGAGTTTACTCTGTATAGTTTACCATCTACATTGTTAGAAAACTTCCATGTAGAACTAAGCCCATTATCATATCACTTATGTGAGGAAGTTAGAAAGGTACAGAGTATTGAGAATCCAGATAAGAGGGGAAAAGTTTTCCACATAAGGAAGGAATGACCTGTTTAATGAACACTGTGTGCTAAACTTCCTTCCTCCAGATTGTCTGAAACTAGAAACCAACAGTCAGCACTATGCTACCACTGTTTCCTCATCCCAGAGAAATCACATTGAGTAGGCACTGAAATAAACTAAGGATTAGTTCCAATTTGAGGGGGGTTTCTAATTATTCTAAATTTTAGGTGTTTGTTGGACCAGAGGTCAGGGAGAAAGGCACGCCAGATGTCAGATTTTTTCTATTTTTGTCTGCTTGGAGCCCCAAAGGGAGAACAGGAAATAAGACCAGTCCCATTCATGATTTTTATTTATTGAAAAGTAAAGGTTACACTTTTGTGGTCTGCTGCCACACACATTGCCTCCTATCACTCCTAATCACCTAAAATCACAGAAACATCATGGAGCAACTCCTTTAATCTTATAGGTGAGGAAACAGGAACTTCCCTACAGTTATACGTTACTGGTGAAGCTAGGTCTAGTACCTGAATCCTGAAGCTAAAGTCGACCCCAAGCCCCTTTAATTTCCTTCCACCTCCAGCCAGGATTTCTTTCTGTTCCATCATAACCATGTCACGTGCCACCTATGCTCCACCACCAATGGCAGAAAGGCTGGAATTCAACAGAAACCCCTTCTGCGCTTTCAAGATCTAATGGACCATTCAAGTACTCTAAGAATTTTTAGGTTTTCAAAATAAAGACATCTTTTGATCTTCTGAATAAGTGTGTTTTTCACAAATCAAACCCTAACTGTGGATCGACTGAGTTCAATGCACATTATGCTTCTGGGCCTGTTCCCAAAGGTAAGTTATTTTTATGTTGCTCTTCACCGGTTGCTTACAATATATATTGTATTCACATTTCTAAAGTCACACATTCATTTTTACAAAAGTAATTTTTTTTTCAGTCTCACAATTTGACTTTCATGTGCTCATTTTTCTATGTGGTAGAAAACAGACTTAGCCAGTTCTGGCTAAATTCAGTCATCTCTTGTTAAACATAGTTCAGAAATTTTCCTGTCCAGTCTTTCTCCCTGATATAGTATATATTTTTATGATCACTACTTAGGGGCTTGACCCAAAATTGGAGGAGATATTTGGCCATCAAGCAGCTGGGATCACCCTAACAGTTTTCACTCTTCTATCCTGGCCTCCATTGAGATGCCACCATACCTCTGTGGTGTCAGTTATTCAGCCCATTCACTTCTGGCTGTCGTCTTCTGTTACCATCATTTTATATAATAAGCCCCTTTCAATTCCACAACTCTCTCTCCATCATCTAACACCCACACCTTTTGCAAAAGTACGGGGAAAAGCTCCATGCCACTCTGGGACCACAGGAAACTTGCTGCCTATTCAGCCTCACTCTACCTAGACAAGCCTGTCTGTCATTTCTCCTCTACTGTCACTGTACCTCAACAGGGTAGGAAATAACTCTGGGACCTTATCACTTTCATGGTTTCTGCCTGGGAAACAAGACCCAGGTCTCCTCTACCCTAGAAGCCCCATGCCCAGCTGGGTTCTATCACTTTCCCCACCAAGGTTTCAGCCCTGCAAAAATAGAGCACAGGGCCTCAATTCAGAGACAACAACCTTGTCCCTCTCTGAGTTTTCTCTGGTTTGCCTTCAGCCTGCTCTGCCCAGAGTTTTACCTCCAGGCTATTATAATACTCTTTTAGTCTTATCGCTGTTGCAAGGACCTTGCCCTTGGAAGCTCAAATCTTCTTCCTCTCTATATTTCTTCTGTGGTTTCCCTTCCCTGTAGTAGGTATAATAGAAGTAAAAGTCTAAAAAGTAAACAAACAAAAAAAACAACAGAGTAAACAAAGGTATTTCTGTGGCAAAGCAACAAATCGGCTATTTCTTTTCAACCTCATCCCACCTCATGAGAAACCAAAAGGAGTTGAGAAGGATTTTATCAGATCATTTTCCTATTATTTCAAGTTTCAACTATGTCCCAAATTCTTAAGTTATTTTTCCAGATAAGGAGATCCATAACTTGGTCTGGATAATATAAACCAATTATGATTGTTATGATTGTCAATATGTAAAAGTGTGGTGCATGTGTGTGTGTGTGTGTGTGTGTGTGTGTGTGTGTGTGTGTGTGT
>NW_020837969.1:17809003-17829712 GCF_003676395.1 Aethalodelphis obliquidens | reverse complement strand
TGTGTGTGTGTGTGTGTGTGTGTGTGTGTGTGTGTGTGTGTGTGTGTGTTTGTATCTTACTGCTAATCCAAGTTAGTCATGACAATTTAATCAGTGGAAAATGACTGTTACAAAGGAAATATAGGAAAATTTATGATGATTAACAACTTGAATTATTTTTGTGCCCAATCTTGATGACCTCCTTGGAATTCAGCTCTGGAAACTCCTTCTTCGCATACCCACCTTCTCTCCTTTACCTGATCCACACTCCTCTCTCCAGATTTCATATCTAAGGTCAGGGTCTGATTCTGCCTCATGACTGTGGGTTAGCTGGTTCTGAATGGGAAAATTCCCTTTCTACCTACCAGTTTGTCATTGCTCAGTGCCCAAGTCAAACTGGCTGGCATAGATTCATAAACAAAGACATGGGGAGACAGAAGTAGGAGACAGGAAATGGACTGGATCAGAAGGATTCAAAATAAGGCTACATATGGTAATATATAATGTTGAATACACTGAGTGAGATCAAATTATGGATGGCTTTGAAAACCATGTTTTGTTGTTTTGAGGCATGATAGAGCAGGAAATGGGACCCATGGTGGGTTTACAGAAGAGAAGTGAAATGATCAAAATGATGTTTTAGGATAATCTGTTGAAAGATGAAGTGGAAAGAAAATTGTCTGGAGCCCAAGACTTAACTTTCCAGCTGAGTTTACCTGCTGGTGCTATTTCCCATTTGTCAAAATACTGCTTTGTGAATTGAAGCCGTGCTGCAGCAAATTTTTTTTGCTAGAAACTTGAACAAAAATTTCCCAATTCACCCATTATGGAGAACAATTTGTAACAGAAAGATAGAAAATAATGTTAACAATCTTTCTTCACAGGAAAGACAAATCTGACATAAAAATAATCCATTTTTTGCCAATGTTTATCCCTTATACATAGGATGGTTATCCTCCTAGAAAAATAAGATATCATTTTTATTTCATCTTCACTCTGTCAATTTACAAACACATTTATAGCTTCACCCATCCTAGCACTATGCTTCCTGTTATAACAAGGAAGCTGTTTCTTCTTCTACTTAAGATCAATCACTCCACCAGTGTCCTGGGAGAGCCTGTTGACCTGAGAAATACAGCTGCAATGTTGAGAGTCCATTTGAAGTCATTGTCAAAAATAGATTGGGGAACCAACAAGCCTGTTGTATGACATTCTCCCAGAGAGCTGTACTGTTCAGATATAGATGCAGAAGACATGGGTACAAGGTTCATCTTTGGTTGGGTTTTGCCAGACAGTTGAAACAAAATGTTAGATGCAGAGGGAAATTTAATGTATGGAATGTGGCAGAGAGAAAAAAGACAAGGGCTTACGGATTAAAGAGGAAATGCAAAGACTGATGGATTGGAAAAAAAAATAGACAACCCATGGACTGAAGATGCAGATGAGGTCAAAGAATGATCAGAGGTAGTGAATAACTTCACTAGGGAAAGAAGAGATTGTGAGACAGAGTAGCACATTTACACTGATGAGCCTATAGGTCAGGTTCTTTATTCTCCTATTCATGGGAGCCAGTGGCTCAGGTACAAAGGAAGAGATGGTGAATGGAGATGAAGAGGGCCCTAAACCGAGAAGCCACACTCTTAGCTGTTCCTTCCATGTGTCTACTAAAGCCAGGCAGGATGACGGCAGAGACTGAGATGGAAAGAAAGCTTGTGATACAGGTGCCAAAGTTTTAAATGAAGAAGGGAAAGCTAACTAGAAGCACTATTTAAATATCCCAAAGCCTGTCTTTGGACCTGCTCACGTCCAAGCAATAAATTAAACTAGGAGACTATTTTAATCTTTAGTAAATGCCAAGTCTTCACACTTCCATAAGCTCTACACTATTTAATCTAGGTATTTCCATACTCCAAAAAAAACCCCACAAAAAAACAAAAAGAACTACCAAGGTGGAAATATAGAAACTTCTGTTTTTAAGAAGAGCTGGATCTACTAAATGACTCACACTCTAAATAAGACTGTCCTTTTATAATTCCTCTAGAACAATCATTCTGTATTATTGTCAGTCACTTTAATGCCCTCACATCCAAAAGTGCTAGATATATTGTTTTCCTAGAAGGGACTTTCTGCCTAAAAACCTAACTATTGAAGGGGAAAATAACTCAAGGAATATCCAAAAATCCTTAGTAAAACAGTACTGATATAGGCCAGGGATGGAATTAATGCAAACCTTGACTTAGTATCAATACTAATCATTGAGTAGGAGAGGAAGAAAGAGATGAAAACAAAAGTTTCATCAAATACGAATGGGTTTCGTGATTAATTAAATGAGACGATGCTGATCCTACTGCTAAGAATATTGGGTATGTCCTCTTTAAATCCAATTCTAATCTAATACATTCTCCCCAATATATTTAAGATTATCATGGAGCCTGTATGACTCATATATCTTATGGCTGAACTAGAGAAAGACAATATTTTTAATTTGGGATAACTCAAGTGGTCAGAAGTAGAGGAGAGGAGAGATTCCTTTGGAAATAGCCATTCCTAAGTATTAATATCTGACCAAACAAAAACTGATACATTTAGGCCAAATAACACAAAATATAAATGAACAGAAGGACTACAATCCTGGTCCCTAAATAGCACAACTGTTGGCTTTTGCCATAACTGATAAAATGTGTGGTCCAAACCTAAACAGTATCATGTTTCCTATTCATCAGATATTGACAAGTATTCCCTGGTCTTTCTTTAAACAAAGGTTCCTTAATATTTTCTAAGTGTATAATTTACTTTCTGAAATTGTAATGGCCTTCTAGCTTGGTATAAATTTTTTCAGGCTTCCCGAATTATAGAGACTTGAGAAAATGAGCAATAGTTACTTGAACAAATCTGACTGAATATTGCAAAATGGTTTCAGGCTTTGTTGGACCAAAAGTTCCTAGAATTACTATGGCTTGAAATAGGAGATCAAAATATCAAAGCAAATGAAAGACTTCCAGTACACTGCTGTTGAGAACATAAATGACTGAACAGTTTGCAAAACTGTTGAAAGTTTCTTTAAAAAGAAATCTCCCATGTGGTCCAGGCATTTTATTCCTAAATATTTACCCAAGAGAAATAAATCATATATTCATACAAAAACTTCTACACAAGTGTTCATAGAAGTTCCATTTGCAATAGCCAAAACTAGAAACAATCCAAATGTCCATCAACAGGTAAATAGATTAAAAAATTATGATATATGTCCTTACAATGGAATACTACTTAGCCATAAAAAGGGATGAGCTATTGAAACACTCTACCACATGGATGTCTCTCAAAATAATAAAGCTGAGTGAAAGAAGTCAGATTTTAAAAGAGCACATATTGTTTGCTTCTGTGTATATAAACGTCTAGGAAAGGCAAACTAATGTAGGGGCATAAAAGAGAAGGAAAAAAGTGAGAGGGAGGGATTACCAAGGGGTCAAGGAAACTGTTGCCAGTGATGGATATATTCATTAACTTGAATGTGAGTGAGGATTGTATGGGCATTTTTATATCAAATATGTTACATTATATACTTTAAATATATGTGCTTTTATATGCCGATTACACTTCACTAAAGTTGTTTAAAAATAGAGATTTTGCGAAAAGTAGGCATACTATTAAAAATGTTGCTACTTCTTATTAAAAGAAGAGGGTTTTAAAAAAAAGAAGGTAATAAAAATAACACTTGTATCATAGAAACTTCATTTGGCTATTAAGCCCCAGAGCTCTATTTTCTGTACAATGACTTAAGCATGCATTAATTATACTGGGAGAAAAATTTTACTTTACATCCTAACACTTCTCAATATTAATGGTTTAAATCACCAAAGGTGTCAGTAATTAAGAGACTTGATTTCAAGGTGCTTCTTTTTATCTAACACTCATTTTAAATAATTTGAGATAATGTAAAAAGTGTTAAATTAGAAAGAATTAAAAATTGGACTTACATTATTGAAACCAAAAAGGATCATGTGGGGCTCCTGGGCATGGAAGCCTTTCAGACAATTGCTAATCAGGGAAGGGAGGGGACACAGAGTCAAGGGAAGAGCAGCCAAGAAACAATGGTGCAGCCTTGGGGCAGGGTCCTAGTTCTGCCTCAAGGGATACACATAACAATATCTTTGAGCTCTTTACAGAACTAAAATCCCCAACAAGTGCAAGATGTTAGCATTCTTCATTCTGGAGAAGACCACCTGAGGCCAGATTAAAGGAACTAGAGAAGCTCATCAAGAGACTACCTGAGACCAGATTAAAGGAGTACAGGGCCTGCACACACCCTAATCCTTATCAGCAACCTTGCCCTTGAACCATTGCTATAAAACTCAACACCAAATCTTCCTAGGTTGGGACACACAGCTTTGAGGGGTATGAGCCTGCTGTGTCCCCCTTTGCCTGGCAAAGCAATAAAGCTCTTCTTTTCTACTTCACCCAAAATTCTGTCTGCGAGATTCGATTCAGCACCAGGGTACAGAGGCCAAGCTTTCAGCATCACTATTAAGCTAAATATACGAAATCTGAACCTGAACCTCCTCTAATCTTATTAATCCATCTTTTTACATCATCTCATCACCACCTAAACTTTCTCTCCCATCCTTCTGCTCCTGCCTGTTTCATACCCTTTTCATTTCTGTTCTTTCTTCCAGCCTCCTTCATCTTCCTCTGTATTGTTCCTTCTTTTTTCATTTCTCTTTGTCCCTTTATATTTTAAACATTGTTGATCCCTTCATGTATTCCTTCTACTGAAAAAAAATTAAATTCAATGTGAAGGTTCTTTTTCTTTCAGAAAGAGAAATATTAATGGTTTCATTCACTTTTCAAACTAAAAACGAGCACACAACTCTAAACCCAGCAACCATAAAATATATATTTCAACAGGGATAGAAGAAAAAAGAAACAGACAGACCAAAAGGCCTATAAGAGGAGAAATTTTTTAAGAAAAGAAGGTGGGAAGGAAGGCAAGAAGAAGGAAGGAAGGCAAGCAAGAGGCCATCAAGAAAAGTCAGTGGGTTTAGTTATTAATATCAGAGCCTAATATCTGAGATTCAGCTTGCAGTTCATCTGCGACACTTTATGAATTAATTTCCCTCTCCGATTTAGAACATCCCTTTTTAATGGTTGTGACAACGTCCTCTAGAAGTTACTAAGTAGCCCTACCTTTGTTCTTTGAAAGATAATAGTCATCTCATTTCACAGCATGTCAAAGCAAGGCTGGTGTCAGTGTCGATTTATTCTCCTGAGTCATTTTTGCAATTATCCAGATTGTGCTTTTTTTGTTGTTTTTCTTGTTATTGAAGGGAGGGGCATTTATTTCATCCCAATGTATGTATTTTTAAAAGCCTTTACTTACACACAAAAACATGAATCACTCTATCATTCTATGTATACTTGTTGATAAAATTCAGAAGCTCTTTTGCCAAATGGGAATAAACACTTGGAATTAAAAGGAAACCACAAGCCTTGGGCCAGAAAACACTCTCAATCTCCATGTTGTATGTAATGAAAATAAGCCAAAAGCTAATGTTGATCTCAGGTAAAAATGCCTTTAGGCCCTGAAATCCAAGGTCTTAACTGTTACAACAGTCATGATAGTACCCTAGGGAATGAGCAGGAAAGTGTAAATGGGATGCAGTAATAATGCAATTCATTTCCTCCTTAACTCATGGGGTTCCTGAACTTTGTGGAAATGTCCTTGACAATTCTGTCATTATCATAAACCAAGTGCTAAAAGGGAGCATGAGGCTTAAGGAAACTCCTGCATTGAATAAAATTTCCTTATCAGGAATTAATGCCCTAAAACCCAGAAATATGAGAATTTTGTTAGCAATTCACACTATCTATGCAATCAGACATAAAGTAGCTGCCAGTACCACTATCAGCAGGTGATACTTACAGATAGTTCTCAGGTGGGCATTAAACCCATGGATTATAGGGTCATCAGATTTTACTGAAGTTAAGTCACCTCTGCAGAGTTGAAATGATAGCTATTACTAGAACAGCTAAAAAGAGAAAGTTTATTATGTTTTGAAGGGCAGAGAATAGACTAGCTAAAGAACCAGGCATCTAAGAATGAACTTAAAGTAATAATGTTGATACACACCAGCTCAGCAGCCTACCATGGTCTTAGAAACAGACACAAAATTATACTTATATTGCTTTGAGTTATCCAGGAATAACTAAATCCTTAATCTATGGGATATTGATCATGGAGGCATTATAGATTTTTGCATTTTCCATTTAATCACCACAATATGAACTCGGCATCTTTTAAAAGGTCTTTCATAAAGTTTTTAAGTCAAATGTAATTGGTATTTCTGGCTTACCATAAAACTATGGATGTTATATTGCAAGTTAAAGCATTTATAAGAGAAATTAATGAGGGATCTTCTAGTAATATTGAGTTTTGCTAGTTCTGACCTTAAAAGCCAGAAGTAACTCTAAAGATGCCACCAAAATTGCAGTCCAGAAAATACAGTCTTACACTTCATCAAATGAAAATATTTTCAGCAGTACTAAGAAAATAGTCTTGTTAAATTGCAATGCCATGAGAGCTTTACTTTCTAGTGGTCAATTTTTTTTTTTTTTTTTTTTTTTTTGGTTGTGTTGGGTCTTCATTGCTGCCTGTGGGCTTCCTCTAGTTGCGGCAAGCAGGGGCTACTCTTCATTGTGGTTCACGGGCTTCTCACTGTGGTGGCTTCTCTTGTTGCAGAGCACAGGCTCTAGGCATGCAGGCTCCAATAGTTGTGGCACACAGGCTCTATAGTGCAGGCTCAGTAGTTGTGGTGCACGGGCTTAGCTGCTCCATGGCATGTGGGATCTTCCCGGACCAACTTGTGTCCCCTGCATTGGCAGGAAGATTCTTAACCACTGTGCCACCAGGGAAGTCTTCTATAGTGGTCAATTTTTATTGAACATTGAATCCAGTTAGTGAACATTGAATATGTCAACACTGAAGTGTGATTTTTCCTATACTTTTTGTCTCGGCATGTTTCTCCTCAGGTTTATCCTGCCTGGGGCTCTCTGAGCTTCCCGGACTTGGGTGGCTATTTCCTTTCCCATGTTAGGAAAGTTTTCGACTATAATCTCTTCAAATATTTTCTCAGGTCCTTTCTCTCTCTCTTCTCCTTCTGGGACCCCCATAATGTGAACGTTGTTGTGTTTAATGTTGTCCCAGAGGTATCTTAGGCTGTCTTCATTTCTTTTCATTCTTTTTTCTTTATTCTGTTCTGCAGCAGTGAATTCCACCATCCTGTCTTCCAGGTCACTTATCCGTTCTTCTGCCTCAGTTATTCCCCTATTGATTCCTTCTAGTGTATTTTTCATCTCAGTTATTGTATTGTTCATCTCTGTTCATTTGTTCTTTAATTCTTCTAGGCATTTGCTCTTTAATTTTTCTAGGTCTTTGTTAAACATTTCTTGCATCTTCTCCGAATTCTTTTTCTGGAAGGTTGCCTGGGTTTTATCTTGTTCCTTCATCTGGTACAAAGTCCTCTGCCTTTTCATTTTGTCTGTCTTTCTATGAATGTGGCTTTCCTTCCACAGGCTGCAGAACTGTAGTTCTTCTTGCTTCTGTTGTCTGCCTTCGCAAACTCAACATTTCTCACCTCTAAGAACAGAAGCCAGGAAAGAGCTTAAATTTAAAGACTCTCTTGCTGTCTTCTGCCTGAAATGACATGCATTTTCTCATCTTTAGCACTTGTTTTCAGGGAGGCACTTCCTCTGTGCATCAAGGCCACAGGGTCCCATCACACTCTCTTTTATTGTTCACTAGGTCACCTCCCCTGACAGTGGCAGGTTATCTCTCCTAAAAGCCTCATCACTTCATTTGTTTTTTAAATTAACCAAAATCCCCTTATCTGCTTTTTATTTCTTTGTTTGTTGAAACTCCCATAATTTCCTTTGGACAGAGTGAGGACTAAGAGGATCTAGGTTTGCTCGAAGAGCTGACTTACTTGTTCCTACAAATCTGTATAACTAAGAGCATGTGCTTAAAACAGAAGGCATTTGTATCTTCTCCTTCGATCACGTAGAGAGCACAGCTATGTCATCTTGTCCTAATCATCTGTCAAAAACTACCACAGTGTTTATGAATTTCACTTCCATTACTGCTGAGAGATGTTATGGGAATTGATGGACACAAAAGAGTAACTCCTTAAAGGGAAATACTGTATAGTAAGTCCCCTACATATGAACCTTCAAGGTGTGAACTTTCAAAAATGCAAATGTGCCCAGAGAAAGGACAAAGAGAGACAAGAGGAAGAAGAAGTAAGTGAAGAACTGAAGAGATTCATGATGCAGGAAATGACAAGGGGATTTTCTTTATTTGAGGAGGTACTGTTAGTCTTTGAGGCACAGGACCTGAACACATAACAGTACACAAAGGTTGCAGTGGCCATTCAGAATGCAATCCAGTGCTACTGTGTCATCTGTGATGAGAAAAAAAGAGCTACTAACCAGACATCACTGGATCATTCTTTCAAAAGGGTAGAAAGAATTGAATCGAGCAAGGAACCAGAACCTGTGCCATCAACGTCTGGCGTGAGTGAAACTGCAGCTTGTCCTTTGTCTCCTATTGCTGATGATCCTTCAGCTCTACCATCTCCCTCCTCCTCTCCCTCCTCCTGTCGGTAACTCTTCTTGCCTGTTCACTCGATGCCAGCGCCTGTATGCCAGCTGCTGTACTGTACTACTGTACTTTTCAAGGTACAGTACTGTAAGATTAAAAATGTTTTCTTTATTTTTTGTGTTTGTTTTTTATGTATTATTTGTGTGAAAAGTATTATAAACCTATTACAGTAGAGCACTATTTAGTCGATTGTGTTAGCTGGGTACCTGGGCTAACTTTGTTGGATTTACGAACAAATTGGACTTATGAACACACTCTCAGAATGGAACTCATTCGTATGTAGGGGACTTACTGTAATATATTTATTAATGTATATATATTATATATAAGTGTCTGTGTAATATATGTATTGTATATGCATATATCCCTTTTTTTTAAATTTGAGAACCTATTGCTCTTAAACTCAAAACTATGAAGTACCCACTTATGTATATGGGTAGAAATCACCAATTCTTATAAAAATGTGCAGTCTAGTTAAAAGTTGTTTTTATTATTTAGTTAGTTAGTTAGTTATTTTTGGCTGCATTGGATCTTCATTGCCGTGTGTGGGCTTTCTCTGGTTGCATTGAGTCGGGGGCTACTCTTCATTGCAGTGCACAGGTGTCTCATTGAGGTGGCTTCTCTTTGTTGGGGAGCATGGGCTCTAGGCACGCGGGCTTCAGTAGTTGTGGCTCACAGGCTCTAGAGCACAGGCACAGTAGTTGTGGCCCATGGGCTTAGTTGCTCCATGGCATGTGGGATCTTCCCGGACCAGGGTGCCAACCTGTGTCCCCTGCATTGGCAATTGGATTCTTAACCACTGTGCCACCAGGGAAGTCCCTAGGTAAAAGTATTTTTATATGGATAAGTAACATGACTATAGAGCAGAAAGTAAACACTGTATTACCAGATTGTTTCCAGGTTCTGGTCAAAATCACCCCCTGAGGCCTCTGCATTTAATGAGGTTCCCTATATTTTCCTAGTTAAAGGGATCATGTAGTTTATCACTCAAAGTGGTACATTATTGAGAAAGGGGCACTTTAGTAATGACTTCAGGGAAATAAGTATCAACTGGGACAGTCCTGGGCAAATCAACCTATGGCTGCTGTTATGGGCTGAATTATGTCTTGCACCCACCCACCCACCCCCACCCCCAAATTCATGTGTTAAAGTTCTAACACAGTATCTCAGAACATGACCTTATTTGAAGATACGGTCTTCACAGAGGCAATCAAGTTAAAATGAGGTCATTAGGGTGGGCCCTAATCCAATATGACTGGTGTCCTTATAAAAGGGCAAATTTGGAAACAGACACACATACAGGTAGAGCACCATGTAAACACGAAGAGAGCCATTGAAAAGACAAGGAGGAAGAACTAGAACAGTCTCTTCCTCACATCCCTCAGAAGGCTGCCAATACCTTGATTTTGGACTTCTAGCCTCCAGAAGTGTGAGACAATAAATTTATGTTGTTTGAGCCACCCAGTTTGTGGTACTTTCTTACAGCAGTCCTAGCAAACTAATTCAGTCACTCTACTAGTAAATCTCTTTCTGGTGTTGTTAGTTCCATATGGATTTTGATTACTTGCAACCAAAAGACCTTTGACTTCAAGACTTCAGGAAATCAGTATAAACAAGGAAAGGAGACATTGTCTAAACCACTTAGGACAGCAATTCAAGACAGCAGGAGTGCATGAGAGCTCACCAAGGAAGAGTGTGATGTTTCAACTCTATTCTTTCTTAAGAATCTGTTCAGGGTGGAGAGAGTTTTAGCAACAGCAAGAATGCCCTCAACGTCTAAGATCATGATTGTGGGAGACTGTTATTCAGCATGTAGTTATTCCATTATTTCACCCACTCATGGGACTTGCTTAACCTCAGGGTGGATCAAAAGAACTTTCCACTTTGGCCTTAGGTGTATGGCTTGCTTTGGCTACTGGGATCTTAGCAGAAGTGATGCAAAATGAGGTTAGAAATGTATAAGAGCTGCAGAACTCGCCCTCTTGCACCTCAGCCATCACACATGATGAGCTTCCCTTGTGTGGTTCCTATTCAGCCTGGACCATAGTATTATTACACCTGGAGTAGACCTGAGCCCTATGGACAGACACCAAGGCCAACTGGACCCACAGCTTGCAGCAGAGCCAGCCAAGCCCTATCTAAATCAGCCAATCTGCAACCAACCCACATATGAGGAAGTAATAATAAATAATTGTTGTCATAAACCACCAAGTTTTGGGAGATTTTTGTTACACAGCCTTGTTGTGGCAATTGCTAAATAATATACAGGACTTCACTTTATTGCAGATATTATTAATTGTGCTATGTGGTAACTAGTGTGCTGATCTTGGTGCAGATATCATGGGAGACCATATTCCCACCTTCAAGGAGCTTCTAGTTTGGAAGAGAAGATAAAAGCACATTTTAAAATTGTCAAATAATGCAAAATAGTATTCATCTAAGTGCCAAGTAGTTCAGCATTAAAGGCTGTAAAGGGCATTAACAGCAACACAAAGATCTTGGTCACAACTGGGCCACGGATTACATAATCAATGCACGCCTATGACAAATAACCAAGGGAATAAAATAGTAACAATAACACAAATGTCATACAGCGTAAATGAATAATTCCTTATTTCTCATGATCCTATCCTATTATTCAATCACAATTTTAAAATCACTGTGCATTTTGACTTTCCTCTCTATCTAGCCTCATGCAGTTTTCTAAACTTAGTAGGTAAAACTTTTTTGTAACTCTACCAAGAAAAAAATTTTCTTTTTTTAGACCTGGCCTGATGTTGGATCTTCAAAGAGGGCACATGGGTAGCACTTGCAAAGCACACTTGCAAAACACACTCTGCAGGGAAAGGGGTGTAGGTAAATGTCTATAAACACATCTCTGTGCTCTTCTTTAAAATTATACTTGTAAAAGTTATTACACAGAAAATCCCACAGATGACCAGTATTTAAATTGAATAAATATCCCACACACCATGGGAATCCCAGAAGCAACAACAGAGGAAAACAGCCAATTGACCTTTTCCACACTTCTGAGAAAGGGAACCAAAGGCACTCATTAATCATTACCCACTGAACAGTGATGAATGATTATTTGCCTTTTTTGCTTAACCTAATGAGAAAACAAGAACTACAATTAAGTTCCTTTTTGTGTATAATGCCACAAATCATAGATTTGGCAAGAATGGGGGTGGGGAGATGCCCTGTTGATTTACTGCACCACCATGATCAAAAACAGCTAAAATGTGAGGTCTGAATAATGAATATGGATTTCTCCATAGGTTACTTATTCCTTTGGTTACATATCTTCATTTTGCTATATTTTTGATAAGGAAATAATTAAGTAGTATAATGATTATCATTCCTTTAGTTCTAAGGATATGAGTAGGAGCAGATCATAGGGGAGACAGAACAAGAAACTAGGAATGGAAAATTTGAAAAATATGCAGACTTTAGAAGTCTGCACAGGGGTGTATTTGAGAAACTAGATAGATATCTATAAACCAATAGATCCCAGGTACCAGAAACAGTCTACACAGTAGATCAGAAATCACATTTGAAATCAGATACCACACTGAGTTGTTAGCAATGAAAGTAAAAACCACTTAAATCAGTGCCTCTCAAACTTGAATGTGCATACCTATGGCCTGAGAATCTTATTAAAATGTAGATTCTGAATCAATAGTCCTGGGGTGGGATCTGAAATTCTCACAAGTGTCCAGGTAATGCCAATGCTGCTAGTCCACATTCCACACTTTGAGGATCAGGAATTTAGTCTACCCAGAAATGGGGATATCAGAACATTAGGAAGTCAGTCCAGAGGTCGTGAGATAAAAACTCCAGTCACAGTAAGCTAATGATGCCTTAGGCCTCAGCCAGGATGTTTTGTATCCCTGCTTCTTGCCAACATAGCAATCAATCCCAGGGCACAGAGAGCCCGAGGTCCATAGATGGAAGTAGGTGATCCAGGGGAAGTAAGTAAAACAGATTTGAGAGGTAAACACAAGGGTAAGTGCCAATATTATCCAATACAAATGTGAAATCGAACAATTATACATCAACTCCCACATTCTGATTTTAATGGGGCCCCAGAAATTCAGTGTATTTTTGATATATGTAGTAGAAAAAGTTCTGGGTGAGCGGCACTGACTTATTTAACTCAGAATAATTGTCAGAGTTTTAATTCTGATCTAACATTCATCAGCTTTGTAACACAAATCAAGTTCACTTGGTCTCAGATTCCTCACCTACAAAACGGGGGATAATAAGAATACTGACCTCATAGAAGTATTGTGATGACCAAATGAAAACACGTAAAGGTCTTAGAAGAGTGCCTGGCACAGAGGAAACAAGAAATATGTGCTATTAAAGCAAGACCTTGCCATGGTATTTCTCCAACCTCCTCTCTAGGAATGCAGGGTTACAGAGCTTCAGGGCTGAGGTGATGACTCTAAGCCAGGTAAGAACTTACCAGAAACTTCTGACCTGGCCCCAGCCTGGCTCTTTAAACCTATGGACATAGGGATATAATATCAGAGCCTTCTTTTTATATCTGAAGGCTATTTGGGAGGGAAATATCTTATTCCTGCTTTCCCATCATTCTCTTTTCACCATTTCCAATCTCAATTACTTCTTTTTTCCTCTCCATTATTAACATATTTGCTGTAACCTTCTAGATGTTAGTGCCCTGTATTTGGAAAGATATGAGTTAAGATCATTGACTATTTTATGAAAATATAACTTAAGGAGAAAAATTTAGGGATATGCCTTCCGGTACAAATAACTTTTAGATTCCCCCTACCATCCCTTCATTTAGCCAATTATGCATCCAATCTAAATTTTAATGATTCTTCACATACAATTTTTCTTGAATCTGCCTCTTTCGTTTTGGGGTGCCACCTTCCTTCTGTACTCTATGCCTCTCATGTCATAACTTGTAGATAAATACAGTTACAGTCTCTCATCTCTAATCATAACCCTATTTCAGGCTCTCAGTGGCCCATTGTTTTATCCACCTTCCTAAAATACTACTTTGTGTGAAATGTCTACTCTTCCTGAGAATCTTTTCTTCCACATCAAGCCTAGACTCTTTTGCCCACTATAACCTAACCTGTCTATCTGACCTATCTGTATCTTACCCATCTTTCAAAGAAATAAATTGTGCATCACCCCATTCACCTGCCACGCTGTCCTTAGTTGTCATTATCCTGTGCTTTGTTTGCCATCTTTTCCATTTGACTCTAATGACCACAAAGTATTCCCAAAGATATGCATGAAGTGAATTCCATGAATTTGACTGGCAGTTGACTGGGGCACACACATTAAGAAAAGAAAAACAGAAAGGACCCAAAAATACATTTACCCTTGTCTTTTCCTCAAAATTATGATCTCAGCTGAAGATTTACACAAAAGTGACATATACCAAAGTGTGTCATAGTTTAGAACAAAGTCTCATATTGGAAATGAATCCTGTGACTGACATACTATCCATTGTTTGACCACAGGTCAACATATCTGAGCTGAACATGATCCTGACACCCTGCCTGAGATCCCATTACCAGGCTACACATGGGTACATAAAGCTGACGGACTGTTATTTTAAAAGACGGGCAAGGAAGAACATGATGATAGGGGTCAACTGCTGCTAGGAATATAGCTTTATGGCATGATAGAGCTGTTTAATGGTCCATTGATTGTTCTTCAAGACACCTGAGGTGTTTAAAGCTTTAGCCACCCAGGGTGTATAAAAGACCAGTAGTCAAACTAGATAGCTTTAAGTACCTTCTTTCAAAGTCCTTTTTCAAATATAAAAACTGAATTTAATAATTATATGTTTAAAGTTCAGGTACAAAGAAAAATGATACAGATGGAAAAGGAATAGCAAAAATATTTCTCCACTCATCACTCGTATTAATAAAGAAACATCATATACAATTTATATTCTTCTACTCTTTTGAAATTAGTGGCATGGTTTCTAACATTTTCCTTCTACTGAATTGCCATGTTTAGGAAATATGAGGCTATTTGCAAAGAAGTCTCTCCCACTATTACTTTTTAAAAAATTAATAACCAAAGACTTACTCCTCAGAAGAGATGCATGGATGGATGGATGGATAGATGGATAGATAGATAGATAGACAGATAGATACATAGATCTTAACAAGTTAGGATTATTCATCTGCAACACTAAACACTCAAGTGGAATTGACACCATGGCTCTCTCTCACTAGCAAAGACACTGATACATGCTGTTAGGTTCTATGCTTGTGTCTTCAATATAAGTCCCAATTTAAATAGAAAAGAAGGGATGAATAAAAGAAGGCCAATGGGAAGAAGGAACAAAGGGAGAGAAAATAACATTTATTGATTACTCCTATGCATCAGGCACAATGTGTTGCATGACTTTTCACATTACTTGACAATCTATTTCCAACTCAAGCTTAAAGGAGAGCATATGAATAACTCACAGATTTTAATTCCTATTTGGAGCATTCATGTTTCAAATTCAGCCCGATTTGGTCAATGTATTACTTTATTCTCCATTAGCATTCTACCGCATTTATGACAGATTAATCCACACTTGTTTTTAAACCAAAGTGATAAGCATTTTATGGAACTTTTCTGCTCATGCACACTTTTTTTTTCATGCCAACTTTTTATGTCTACTCCTCATAGGTAATACTTACCGATTATTTTTGACACCTATATAATATTAAATAAAAAGTAATTTAGAGAGTTTTCCTATTATAAAATCATAGATAATAAATGCTTCTAGTTTAAAACATAACTAAACCAGCCGGTGATATAGCTTTTCCTTACTTCCTAATAAAGTACCTCTGAAGAAACAGAATAAACAAAACTTCAGAACAATACTGAAAACAAGAAATGAAAGTCAAGGCATTACCAAAACTTAGAACATTTACACTAACTTCAGACTGATGAAACTGGACCAAAATTTCAAACACTGGCTCTGCACACTATACCATTAGAAAGAGTGAAATCTATTAACTGGAAAAGAGCCAACAGTCTCCCACCACAACTACTTACGCTGCAGATCAAAAAATACCAGGTCTATATATCAACTAGGGAGCTGGTCAGCAGGCCACAGCGAGGGTCGGGGTGGGGTGGCACCCTGCATCCTCACAGCAATACATCCACAGTTAAATCTCCAGGGGAAGGAACCGTCAGGGAAAGGCCCTGTCACAGCACATACTTACGGGAGTAGGTTTTCATATACAATGTTCAGGGTGTCAGAAAGAGGAGATTCTTTCTCAGTCCAACAAAATTGAACAAAATAAAAACCTGCTAACACTGGGCATTGGGCTGGAAACAATTCATGGGAAAGTATCACAGAGCTGTAGGTCTGAGGAGGTCGTTTAGTAACATCCTTGCAAATAATGAGATACGGGGGTCAACTGCCAAGAAACATCAGCATTGGACCTATGGGGAGAAATAGTCCCACAGGTAAGGAATAGTATAGTACATAGCGAAGACAACCCAATAAAACCAAACCAAAAAAAACAAACAGAAAACTTTGGTTTTCCTTGGTAGGTTTTTAAAAAACATAATTTTTTTTAACATCTTTATTGGGGTATAATTGCTTTACTATTGTGTGTTAGTTTCTGCTTTATAACAAAGTGAATCAGTTATACATATACATATGTTCCCATATCTCTTCCCTCTTCTGTCTCCCTCCCTCCCACCCTCCCTATCCCACCCCTCCAGGCGGTCACAAAGCACCGAGCTGATCTCCCTGTGCTGTGCGGCTGCTTCCCACTAGCTATCTACCTTACGTTTGGTAGTGTATATATGTCCATGCCTCTCTCTCGCTTTGTCACAGCTCACCCTTCCCCCTCCCCATATCCTCAAGTCCGTTCTCCAGTAGGTCTGTGTCTTTATTCCTGTCTTACCCCTAGGTTCTTCATGACATTTTTTTTTCTTAAATTCCATATATATGTGTTAGCATACGGTATTTGTCTTTCTATTTCTGACTTACTGCACTCTGTATGACAGACTCTAGGTCTATCCACCTCATTACAAATAGCTCAATTTCATTTCTTTTTATGGCTGAGTAATATTCCATTGTATATATGTGACACATCTTCCTTACCCATTCATCCAATGATGGGCACTCAGGTTGTTTGCATCTCCGGGATATTGTAAATAGAGCTGCAATGAACATTTTGGTACATGACTCTTTTTGAATTATGGTTTTCTCAGGGTATATGCCCAGTAGTGGGATTGCTGGGTCATATGGTAGCTCTATTTGTAGTTTTTTAAGGAACCTCCATACTGTTCTCCATAGTGGCTGTACCAATTCACATTCCCACCAGCAGTGCAGGAGTGTTCCCTTTTCTCGACACCCTCTCCAGCATTTATTGTTCCTAGATTTTTTGATGATGGCCATTCTGACTGGTGTGAGATGATATCTCATTGTAGTTTTGATTTGCATTTCTTTAATGATTAATGATGTTGAGCATTCTTTCATGTGTTTGTTGGCAGTCTGTATATCTTCTTTGGAGAAATGTCTATTTAGGTCTTTGGCCCACTTTTGGATTGGATTGTTTGTTTTATTGTTATTGAGCTGCATGAGCTGCTTGTAAATTTTGGAAATTAATCCTTTGTCAGTTGCTTCATTTGCAAATAATTTCTCCCATTCTGAGACTTGTCTTTTGGTCTTGTTTATGGTTTCCTTTGCTGTGCAAAAGTTTGAATTTCATTAGGTCCCATTTGTTTATTTTTGTTTTTATTTCCATTTCTCTACGAGGTGGGTCAAAAAGGATCTTGCTGTGATTTATGTTATAGAGTGTTCTGCCTATGTTTTACTCTAAGAGTTTGATAGTTTCTGGCCTTACATTTAGGTCTTTAATCCATTTTGAGCTTATTTTTGTGTATGGTGTTAGGGAGTGATCTAATTTCATACTTTTACATGTACCTGTCCAGTTTTCCCAGAACCACTTATTGAAGAGGCTGTCCTTTCTCCACTGTACATTCCTGCCTCCTTTATCAAAGATAAGGTGACCATATGTGTGTGGGTTTATCTCTGGGCTTTCTATCCTGTTCCATTGATCTATCTTTCTGTTTTTGTGCCAGAACCATACTATCTTGATTACTGTAGGTTTGTAGTATAGTCTGAAGTCAGGGAGCCTGATTCCTCCAGCTCCATTTTTCGTTCTCAAGATTGCTTTGGCTATCCGGGGTCTTTTTTGTTTCCATACAAATTGTGAAATTTTTTGTTCTAGTTCTGTGAAAAATGCCAGTGGTAGTTTGATAGGGATTGCATTGAATCTGTAGATTGCTTTGGGTCATAGAGTCATTTTCACAATGTTGATTCTTCCAATCCAAGAACATGGTATATCTCTCCATCTATTTGTATCATCTTTCATTTCTTTCATTAGTGTCTTATAATTTTCTGCATACATGTCTTTTGTCTCCTTAGGTAGGTTTATTCCTAGATATTTTATTCTTTTTGTTGCAATGGTAAATGGGAGTGTTTTCTTGATTTCACTTTCAGATTTTTCATCATTAGTGTATAGGAATGCAAGAGATTTCTGTGCATTAATTTTGTTTCCTGCAACTTTACCAAATTCATTGATTAGCTCTAGTAGTTTTCCGGTAGCATCTTTAGGATTCTCTATGTATAGTATCATGCCATCTGCAAACAGTGACAGCTTTACTTCTTCTTTTCTGATTTGGATTCCTTTTATTTCCTTTTCTTCTCTGATTGCTGTGGCTAAAACTTCCAAAACTATGTTGAGTAAGAGTGGTGAGAGTGGGCAACCTTGTCCTTTTCCTGACCTTAGTGGAAATACTTTCAGTTTTTCACCATTGAGGATGATGTTGGCTGTGGGTTTGTCATATATGGCCTTTATTATGTTCAGGAAAGTTTCCTCTATGCCTACTTTCTGCAGGGTTTTTATCATAAATGGGTGTTGAATTTTGTTGAAAGCTTCCTCTGCATCTATTGAGTTGATCATATGGTTTTTCTCCTTCAATTTGTTAATATGGTTTATCACATTGATAGATTTGCGTATATTGAAGAATCCTTGCATTCCTGGAATAAACCCCACTTGATCATGGTGTATGATCCTTTTAATGTGCTGTTGGATTCTGTTTGCTAGTATTTTGTTGAGGATTTTTGCATCTATGTTCATCAGTGATATTGGCCTGTAGTTTTCTTTCTTTGTGACACCCTTGTCTGGTTTCGGTATCAAGATGATGGTGGCCTCGTAGAATGAATTTGGGAGTGATCCTCTCTCTGTTATATTTTGGAAGAGTTTGAGAAGGTTAGGTGTTAGCTCTTCTCTAAATGTTTGATAGAATTCGCCTGTGAAGCCATCTGGTCCTGGACTTTTGCTTGCTGGAAGATTTTTAATCATAGTTTCAATTTCAGTGCTTGTGATTGGTCTGTTCATATTTTCTATTTCTTCCTGATTCAGTCTTGGCACGTTGTGCATTTCTAAGAATTTGTCCATTTCTTCCAGGTTGTCCATTTTATTGGCATAGAGTTGCTTGTAGTAATCTCTCATGATCTTTTGTAATTCTGCAGTGTCAGTTGTTACTTCTCCTTTTTCATTTCTAATTCTATCGATTTGAGTCTTCTCCCTTTTTATCTTGATGAGTCTGGCTAACGGTTTATCTATTTTGTTTATCTTCTCAAAGAACCAGCTTTTAGTTTTATTGATCTTTGCTATTGTTTCCTTCATTTCTTTTTCATTTATTTCTGATCTGATTTTTATGATTCCTTTCCTTCTGCTAACTTTGGGGTATTTTGTTCTTCTTTCTCTAATTGCTTTAGGTGCAAGGTTAGGTTGTTTATTCGAGACGTTTCCTGTTTCTTAAGGTGGGCTTGTATTGCTTTTTCTGCATCCCATAGGTTTTGGGTCATCGTGTCTCCATTGTCATTTGTTTCTAGGTATTTTTTGATTTCCTCTTTGATTTCTTCAGTGATCACTTCGTTATTAGTAGTGTATTGTTTAGCCTCCATGTGTTTATATTTTTTACAGATCTTTTCCTGGAATTGATATCTAGTCTCATGGCGTTGTGGTCGGAAAAGATACTTGATACAATTTCAATTTTCTTAAATTTACCAGGGCTTGATTTGTGACCCAAGATATGATCTATCCTGCAAAATGTTCCATGAGCACTTGAGAAAAATGTGTATTCTGTTGTTTTTGCATGGAATGTCCTATAAATATAAATTAAGTCCATCTTGTTTAATGTGTCATTTTAAGCTTGTGTTTCCTTATTTACTTTCATTTTGGATGATCTGTCCACTGGTGAAAGTGGGGTGTTAAAGTCCCCTACTATGAATGTGTTACTGTCGATTTCCCCTTTTATGGCTGTTAGTATTTGCCTTATGTATTGAGGTGCTCCTATGTTGGGTGCATAAATATTTACAATTGTTATATCTTCTTCTTGGATCGATCCCTTGATCATTATGTAGTGTCCTTCTTTGTCTCTTCTAATAGTCTTTATTTTAAAGTCTATTTTGTCTGATATGAGAATTGCTACTCCAGCTTTCTTTTGGTTTCCATTTGCATGGAATATCTTTTTCCATCCCCTTACTTTATCTGTATGTGTCTCTAGGTCTGAAGTGGGTCTCTTGTAGACAGCATATATATGGGTCTTGTTTTTGTATCCATTAAGCCAGTTTGGGTCTTTTGGTGGGAGCATTTAGTCCATTTACATTTAAGGTAATTATTGATATATATGTTCCTATTCCCATTTTCTTAATTGTTTTGGGTTTGTTATTGTAGGTCTTTTCCTTCTCTTGTGTTTCTTGCCTAGAGAAGTTCCTTTAGAATTTGTTGCAAAGCTGGTTTGGTGGTGCTGAACTCTCTCAGCTTATGCTTGTCTGTAAAGGTTTTAATTTCTCCATCAAATCTGAATGAGATGCTTGCTGGGTATAGTAATCTTGGTTGTAGGCTTTTCTCCTTCATCACTTTAAATATGTCCTGCCAGTCCCTTCTGGCTTGCAGAGTTTATGCTGAAAGATCAGCTGTTAACCTTATGGGGATTCCCTTGTGTGTTATCTGTTGTTCTTCTCTTGCTGCTTTTTTTTTTTTTTTTTTTTTTTT
>NW_020837969.1:17781853-17808903 GCF_003676395.1 Aethalodelphis obliquidens | reverse complement strand
TGCGGTACGTGGGCCTCTCACTGTTGTGGCCTCTCCCGTTGCGGAGCACAGGCTCCGGACGCGCAGGCTCAGCGGCCATGGCTCACGGGCCTAGCTGCTCCGCAGCATGTGGGATCTTCCTGGACCGGGGCGCGAACCCGTGTCCCCTGCATCGGCAGGCGGACTCTCAACCACTGCGCCACCAGGGAAGCCCTCTCTTGCTGCTTTTAATATGTTTTCTTTGTATTTAATTTTTGATAGTTTGATTAATATGTGTCTTGACGTATTTCTCCTTGGATTTATCCTGTATTTGACCCTCTGTGCTTCCTGGACTTGATTAACTATTTCCTCTCCCATATTAGGGAAGTTTTCAACTATAATCTCTTCAAATATTTTCTCAGTCCCTTTCTTTTTCTCTTCTTCTTCTGGAACCCCTATGATTCGAATGTCTGTGTGTTTAATGTTGTCCCAGAGGCCTCTGAGACTGTACTCAGTTCTTTTCATCCTTTTTTCTTTATTCTGCTCTGCAGTAGTTATTTCCACTATTTTATCTTCCCGGTCACTTATCCGTTCTTCTGCTTCACTTTTTCTGCTATTGATCCCATGTAGAGTATTTTTAATTTCATTTATTGTGTTGTTCATCATTGCTTGTTTCATCTTTAATTCTTCTAGGTCCTTGTTAAATGTTTCTTGCATTTTCTCTGTTCTATTTCCAAGATTTTGGATCATCTTTACTATCATTATTCTGAATTCTTTTTCAGGTGACTGCCTATTTCCTCTTCATTTATTAGGTCTAGTGGGTTTTTATCTTGCTCCTTCATCTGCTGTGTGTTTTTCTGCTTCTCATTTTGCTTATCTTACTGTGTTTGGGGTCTCCTTTTCACAGGTTGCAGGTTCGTAGTTCCTGTTGTTTTTGTTGTCTGTCCCCAGTGGCTAAAGTTGGTTTAGTGTGTTGTGTAGGCTTCCTGGTGGAGGGGACTAGTGCCTGTGTTCTGGTGGATGAGGCTGGATCTTGTCTTTCTTGTGGGCAGGTCCACGTCTGGTGGCGTCTTTTGGGGTGTCTGTGGCCTTATTATGATTTTAGGCAGCCTCTCTGCTAATGGGTGGTGTTGTGTTCCTGTCTTGCTAGTTGTTTGGCATCGAGTGTCCAGCACTGTAGCTTTCTGGTCATTGAGTGAATCTGGGTGCTGGTGTTGAGATGGAGATCTCTGGGAGATTTTCACCGTTTGATATTATGTGGAGCTGGGAGGTCTCTTGTGGACCAGTGTCCTGAAGTTGGCTCTCTCACCTCAGAGGCACAGCACTGACTCCTGGCTGCAGCAACAAGAGCCTTTCATCCACACGGCTCAGAATAAAAAGGAAGAAAAAGTAGAAAGAAAGAAAGAAAGAAAGAAAGAAAGAAAGAAAGGGAGGGAGGAAGGAAGGAAGAAAGAGGGAGGGAGGGAGGGAAGGAAGGAAAGAACGAAAGAATATAAAATAAAATAAAGTAGATAAAATAAAATAGTTATTAAAATAAAAAATAATTATTAAGAAAAACAAATTTTTTTAAAGAAAAAAAAAAGGATGGAAAGTACCCTAGGACAAATGGTGGAAACAAACCTACACAGACAAAATCTCACACAGAAGCATACACACTCACAAAAAGAGGAAAAGTGGAAAAAATCATAAATCTTGTTCTCAAAGTCCACCTCCTCAATTTGGGATGAATTGTTGTCTATTCATGTATTCCCCAGATGCAGGGTACATCAAGTTGATCATGGAGATTTAATCCGCTGCTTCTGAGACTGCTGGAGACATTTCCCTTTCTCTTCTTTGTTCGCACAGCTCCCGGGGCTCAGCTTTGGATTTGGACCCGCCTCTGCGTGTACGTCGCGGCAACTGTTCTTCGCTCAGACAGGACGGGGTTAAAGGAGCCGCTGATTCGGGGGCTCTGGCTCACTCAGCCCGGGGGGAGGGAGGGGCACGGAGTGCGGGGCGAGCCTGCAGCGGCAGAGGCTGGCATGATGTTGCACCAGCCTGAGGCACGCCGCGAGTTCTCCCACGGAAGTTATCCCTGGATCACGGGACCCTGGCAGTGGCGGGCTACACTGGCTCTTGGGAGGGGAGGTGTGGAGAGTGACCTGTGCTCGCACACAGGCTTCTTGGTGGCGACAGCAGCAGCCTTAGCATCTCATGCCCGTCTCTGGGGTCTGCGCTGATAGCCGCAGCTCGCGCCCATCTCTGGAGCTCCTTTAAGCAGCGCTCTTAATCCCCTCTCCTCACGCACCAGGAAACAAAGAGGGAAGAGAAAGTCTCTTGCCTCTTCGGCAGGTCCAGACTTTTCCCCGGACTCCCTCCCAGCTAGCCGTGGTGCACTAACTGCAGGCTGTGCTCACGCCGCCAACCCCAGTCCTCTCCCTGCACTCCAACTGAAGCCCAAGCCTCAGCTCCCAGCCCCGCCCTCCCCGGCGGGTGAGCAGACAAGCCTCTCGGGCTGGTGAGTGCAGGTCGGCAGCGATCCTCTGTGCGGGAATCTCCCCGCTTTGCCCTCCGCACCCCTGTGGCTGTGCTCTCCTCTGCGGCCTCGAAGCTTCCCCCTCCGCCACCCACAGTATCCGCCCGCGGAGGGGCTTCTAGTGTGTGGAAACCTTTCCTCCTTCACAGCCCCCTCCCAGAGGTGCAGGTCCCGTCCCTATTCTTTTGTCTCTGTTTATTCTTTTTTCTTTTGCCCTACCCAGGTACGTGGGGACTTTCTTGCCTTTTGGGAGGTCTGAGGCCTTCTGCCAGCGTTCAGTAGGTGTTCTGTAGGAGTTGTTCCACATGTAGATGTATTTCTGATGTATCTGTGGAAAGGAAGGTGATATCCGCGTCCTACTCTTCCGCCATCTTCCCGATCCCCCAACATGTTTTTTTTATTTACAGGCTCAAAGGTGAAATAAAAGGCGTTTCCATTGATACCAGTTTTTATAATGTAAAACTTTTCAAAACATGAAATTTTAAATTATTATCATTCCAATCCATTCATTATCATAACATATTTCAGAATGACTTGAGGAATCCAGAGCCCTGCCCTCTAAGATTCTGCCTTCTAAAGAAAAAACAAGTACTTAATATCATCTACTCTGTTTGGGTCATAAATGGTCATTGAACTGAGAAGAAAAACCCCTAAATATTTGTGGTTAAAGTTCCTGCCAAAATGTAGCTTTTCTAAGGAGGCCCCCAACCACAAACCTACCGTTAAGGACTAACCTCTACAGTCTAATAATAATAATGCTAAGTGTCCCTTCAAGTGGTAAAGATTAGTACTCCAGACAAGAGATTACAGTTGAATTTAAAGCTCAAAAAAAAAAAAAAAAAAAAGGACCAAAATCTAAGATTAAGGGAGAATTCTCTTTGAGTTTTAATGACTGGGCAGAGGTTCAGAATTGGAGCTCTCTTAAAGAGGCACTATTTCTTTTTGAAGTGAACATGCAGCAACATCTCTTAGTGAGCAGACCTTTTACTGGGTTAGGATTATTCTCTTGCCATAGGTATACACTGAAGAATAGAAAAGTGCATTACTTTGGTAAAAAGGAAAATTTCCAAGGGTAAATAAACATTATATAAAAATTATAACATTAAATAATATTATTCTAAAGGGTTTAATCTTTTCAGAAAGAATAGAAAAACATACACACAGTATATTTTTCAAACATCATTTTTTCACCTAGAGATCTGGATCCAAATTCACTTTATCCAAGCAAATATATTTCTCTATTTCATTTCTATTATGGGGGGATATTTGATCATTTATTCATTCAGTAAATATTTAATGGATTGCTTCTATGAGGCAGACGGCATAATGATTGTGGTTGATAGAGGAAAAGGGAAGATACTGGTATGCAAAGACACGTTTCTGGTTGTAGAGGATTTCATAGACCACTGGGGAGAACAGATAACTAGAGTAGGAAAGATCCTCTCACTGTTCCAGACAGTTGCAGAGAAGGCTTTACAGAGAGGTATCGTTTGACCTGAGCCTTGACGAAAGGATTACCAGGAATTAGTATAGGCAACAGGGGAAAGAGGATTCCAAGCAAAGACATCAGCATGCGCAAAAGCTCAGACAGTGGCATATCCATTGTACTTTCTGAGATAGGAAAGTTTTATGGTATGGTTTCAGCATTTTGAAATTTGGCACAGGAAGTTGGAAATATAACCATAAAGTTATATATCTATATAGTTATATGGAGATATATACCATAAATTTAGATGGGGGGGCAGACCTTAAAGGGTATTGAACACAGTTTAAGAAGTTTAGATGTGTACTTATTGGCAAAGAGAGAATATTTGCAAAAGACATCAGATAAGGAACTCTTATCCAAAATATACGAAGAATTTTTTAAATGCAATGATTAGAAAAAATTTTAAAAAAACACCTGACTAAAAAATGGGCAAAAGACTGTAACAGACACTTCACCAAAGGAGATATATGGATGTCAAGAAAACATGTGAAAATATGTTTAACAATATATATCATTAGGAAAAATTGAAATTAAGGCAATAATGAGATACTACTACATAACTATTAGAATGACCAAAATCCAGAAAACTGACAACATCAAATGCTGACAAGAATGTGGAGCAACAGGAACTCTCATTCATTGCTGGTGGGAATGCAAAATGGTACAGCCAATTTGGAAAACAGTTTTGTGATTTCTTACAAAACTAAACATACTCTTACTGTATGATCCAACAATCACGCTCCTTAGTATTTACCGAAAGTAATTGAAAACATATGTCCACACAAAAACCCGCACACCAATATTCATAACAGATTTATTCATAATAGCCAAAACTTGGAAGCAAACAAGATGTCCTTCAGTAGGAGAAAGGAAACTGTGGTCCATCCAGACAGTGGGATATTATTCAGCACTAAAAAGAAGTAAGCTATCAAGCCATGAACGGATATGGAGGAAACTTAAATGCATATCACTAAGTGAAAGAAATAGTCTGAAAAGGCTACAGACTGTATGATTCCAACTACCCGACATTCTGGAAAAGGCAAAATTATGGAGACAGTAAAAAATATCAGTGGTGCCAGGGATGGAGAAAAAAGGGATGAATGAGTGAGACACAGAGGATTTTTAAAGCAGTGAAACTACTCTGCATAGTATAGTGGTGGATACATGTCATTTACATTTTTCCAAACCCACAGAATGTACACCACCAAAGGTGAACCCTAACATAAATTATGGAGTTTAGGTGATAATAATATGTCAACATAGGTTCATCAATTGTAACAAATATAACACTCTGACAGGTGATGTTGATAGTGGGAGAGGCTATGCCTGGAAAAATGTGCAAGAGGTTATATGGGAAATTTCTGTGCCTTCTGCTCAATTTTGCTGTGAACTTAAAACTGCTCTAAAAAATAAAGTCAATGAAAAATTATTTTTAAAACCCTCCAATTGCTTTCCATTGCCACTATAATAAAATTTAAACTTTTTACCACCAAAAACCTCACTAAATGTCCATCCCTGTGTGCATAACAGCTTTGATTCTATTAATAAAAATTAAACTACCTTCATAAAGTATCTTTCTAAACATGTATTAACACATCCAATAATTATGATTATCATCAATTGATGGTCACAGGTGAGGAAATAGAGGCAGAGGTTATGTAATATAAATCCTCAGGCAGCCCAATGGCAATGTTCAACTATTGTACCATTATACAACATTTCCAACCTGAAGGATTAGGTTTGACTTAATCAAATATGACCTTCCAATACATCATTTTTGTTTAGTACATGATAGAGATATTTAATATTTAAATGTGGTAGAAAGAATTAAAAGAACTAGAAAATAATTTTAATTAAATTGCACTAAATTCAGCAGAAGTTGAAAAAAAAATCAGCACCCTTAACAACATCATTGATGTTAAGTGAAATTTGCTACTTATGGAAGGTATAAGTCAACTGAGTATCAATTTAATTGGGAAGAGTCGGTAGATTGTGCTGTGGTTACTGATGGTGATGGTTCACTTGTAGGCCAGCCTCCCAGGAGAGGAACTGACCTGATGCAAGGCCCCAGGAAAACCAATTTAGCCCAGTGCTTGAGGCAAGGTAGGGAGTGTACACTGCTTGGCTATTTGCCCTTGTGTCATGGCAGTTTCCACGACAAATCATGACTCAGACAAGGGTACCATATAGCTAGTAACAGCCACATAAAATGAAAAGATTATGCTAATAGTTTCTAAAATGATTCAATAGTTTCAATAAATTGGATTCAAATGATTCAGAACTTACTGGAATGTTTTGATGAGTTGCACCTCAACTTATATCACTTGGTAAGTAGTGTTATATTTTAATTATTTAGAGTAAATAGTAATGCATTTTAAAGTTTTGATCTCTATATTAATTTATATCATCATACTAACTGTTAAGTATATTGAATGTCACTCCTAGATCTAACCACAAAAATAAAATAAACATGAAATAAAGTAAAAGCAAGAACTCAAAAAGTTACCCTTGACCTCTATTTTTCCTAGTTGCCATTTAGGAAACAAAAATAATGAACAAAATTAACCAAGTACTTAAGGTATCAATATAATCCACTTAATACTTTTCCCCATGAAAGTTGCCCATTAGGTGATAGGATGCAATAAGCAAATTTTTAATAGGAGATATAGTACCATATGTAAGGCCAAGTACATATATTCTAGAAACCCAAGAAGGATCCAAAATTAAAATTTATTAGCATATAGAACCTTTGGAAGTCATACATGCTTATAAGTAAATGAATTACAGTATATAACAAAACTTTCTTGAATATTAAAATGTATACTGTGTATATATTAAGCAAAGATTAACTGTTAAAGTTCACAAAGTGGTCAGCGAAATATTCCTCTTTACCCTTTTATTTTCAATCTAAATATTGGTTTATTTGAACCAAACTCTTTAACCCACATTAAACCATTGGGCTTATTAACAAATGACAGTATATTTGAATTGTATTAGTATGTTTAGATTTCATACAGCTTTCATGTCTTAATAGGAATTCATATTTTAAAACTATCATTTTCACAGGAGACATGCAAATAGAATGCAATTTGTGAATTTGTTGATTAATTGTAGGAGACTGTACTCTATCTTCAAAAGTATGCTAGCCATGGCTAGAAATCTCCTGGCAATTGGCCTCGATACAATTTGAACAATTGGTTAGTTATTTTCCACAGCTCTCTACTACTATTACTACTACTACTATACACACACACAAACACACACACACAAAGTTAACAAAGTAAGGAAGTCCTTCCTGGTTCCTCTCAGAAAAGGATCCTCTTGGCTTAATGGATTGAGGCTGAGATTAGATGACTCTAAAAGATCCCTTCAGCCAGGTGCTGAGTCTTTCGGAGACCAATAAACCTCAAGGCCGTAGAAAATTCAAGAAGACAGAGTATAATTAATGAACAATATATCATTTGGTTATTGCTTTTTAATTGTGTTATATTCTACTTGTAAAACTATTCAACACTGTTATAATTTATAGATTTATGTAAGAAAATGTTTTTGTTTATGTGTGCATTTTCTATGAAACTTTTTTAGTCCCTGAGAATCCTAAAGAATTATAATTTTAAAAACAGACATGTATTGCATTTATAGATCAATGATACAGGATAGAATACCCAGAGATAAACTCATGCACATATGGTCACCTAATTTATGACAAAGGAGGCAAGAACATACAATGGAGAAAAAACAGCCTCTTCAATAAGTGGTGCTGGGAAAACTAGACAGCTACATGTAAAAGAATGAAATTAGAACACTTCCTAACACCATACACAAAAATAAATTCCAAATGGATTAAAGACCTAGATGTAAGACCAGACACTATAAAACTCTTAGAGGAAAACATAGGAAAAACACTCTTTGACATAAATCACAGCAAGATCTTTTTAGATCCACCTCCTAGAGTAATGGAAATAAAAACAAAAATAAACAAATGGGACTTAATTAAACTTAAAAGCTTTTGCACAGCAAAGGAAACCATAAACAAGACCAAAAGACAACCCTCAGAATGGGAAAAAATATTTGCAAATGAAACAACAGACAAAGGATTAATCTCCAAAACATACAAACAGCTCATGGAGCTCAATATCAAAAAACAAACAATCCAATTAAAAAATGGGTGGAAGACCTAAATAGACATTTCACTAAGGAAGACGTACAGATGGCCAAGAGGCACATGAAAAGATGCTCAACGCCACTAATCATTAGAGAAATGCAAGTCAAAACTACAATGAGGTATCACCTCACTCCGGTCAGAATAGCCATTATCAAAAAATCTGAAAAAACAATAAATTATGGGAAGGGTGTGGTGAAAAGGGAACCCTCCTGCACTCTTGGTAGGAATGTACATTGATAAACCACTATGGAAAACACTGTGGAGGTTCCTTAAAAAACTAAAAATAGAACTACCATATGACCCAGCAATCCCACTACTGGGCATATACCCTGAGAAAACCATAATTCAGAAAGAGAAATGTACCACAATGTTCACTGCAGCACTATTTACAATAGCCAGGACGTGGAACCAACCTAAATGTCCATCGACAGATGAATGGATAAAGAAGATGTGGCTCATATATACAGTGGAATATTACTCAGCCATAAAAAGAAACGAAATTGAGTTATTTGTAGTGAGGTGGATGGACCTTGAGTCTGTCATACTGAGTGAAGTAAGTCAGAAAGAGAAAAACAAATATTGTGTATTAACGCAATTATATGGAATCTAAAAAAAAAAATGGTACTAATGAACCTAGTGTCAGGGCAGGAATAAAGAGGTAGACATAGAGAATGGACTTGAGGACATGGGGTGGGAGGGGGAAGCTGGGGCAAAGTGAGAGTAGCATCGACATATATACACTACTGAATGTAAAATAGATAGCTAGTGGGAAGCAGCCACATAGCATAGGGAGACCAGCTCGGTGCTTTGCGATGACCTAGAGGGGTGGGATAGGGAGGGTGGGAGGGAGACACAAGAGGGAGGGGATATGTGGATATATGTATATATATAGCTGATTCACTTTGTTGTGCAACAGAAACTAACACAGTATTGTGAACCAATTATACTCCAGTAAAGATTAAAAAAAAAAAAAGGAAACCATTAAATCTTTAAGGATAAGAAAAAAGAAAAAACACTTGCTAAGCACTGGGTCATAAGGTTTATATGCATTATTTCACTTAATGTGCACATTTTTATTTGGTAGATACTATTATCATGTTCATTTTACTGATTGTTAATCTAGGGTTTAAGGAGGTTAGGTGAATTGGGAAATATAACCCAGAGAGTTTGTTGAAGAGTTGGGGGTTTCAAGGTTAAACTGTTTGACAATAAAGCTTTTATTCTGCACTATGCAATGCTACCTCTAAACCATGAATTTAAAGTGCTTTAAGGTATATAAAAAATTTCACAGATTATTTTCATTTAATCCTTACAATCACTTCTCAGCGAGTTGTGCACATTTTATGTAGTATGGCGCTTAGACTCAAACCCAAGCCTACAGCTGCCTAATTTAATTGGGCCTAATTTAAAAGAGATAACTTGTCAAATCTAAACATCGTTTCCTTAACTAATCGTTAAAATCATTTACATTTCTAAAAACCAGCCATGGAGGAAAGAGGGTTACCTCAGTAGTATGTAATACATACTCGGGTCTATCTAAAATATGAAAAAATTTTTCTTAATTTTCTAAGTATTTTTCTTAATTTAGCCTACCTATCTTCCTACTCTCAAGTATTCTAGAGGTAAAATGGGGGGAAACATTTTTTTTTTCTATTTAGCTAATAAAAATCATGACTCAGTAGTGATGATCATTTTTAAAGTAGGTTTTTTTTTTATAGAAAACTCAATGATGGGAAAAGTAAGAAAAGTATAGCAAGTTTTCAAGCTTTCCTTTTCACTAGAATTTTAAATATTCTTAGAAGATCATTTATTGTCAGATTTTACTTGCTATTTTCTAAGTTTGTTTTTTTTTTTTTTTTTTTTTTTTTTTGCTGTACGCAGGCCTCTCGCTGCTGTGGCCTCTCCCGTTGTGGAGCACAGGCTCCGGACGTGCAGGCCCAGCGGCCATGGCTCACGGGCCCAGCCGCTCTGCGGCACATGGGATCTTCCCGGACCGGGGCACGAACGCGCGTCCCCTGCATCGGCAGGCGGACTCTCAACTACTGCGCAACCAGGGAAGCTCTATTTTCTAAATTTTTAACAGAAAGGAGATGATAGTATTCAGGATGGTCCATTAGATCACTTCATGAGTCTAATTGCTGAAATCATCTTTTCAGAGCCCTTTGGGATGGTTTTCCCAAGCACTCGGCACTTCCCTGAGGATTGCTCTGTTGAGACCAATGGCGATGATTTAATTCATCAGCAGAATCTTACTACCTATTAAGTATGCCAAGGCAACATTTATCTTCTGGGTATTCCTGTTACACTGACATTTAAAAATCAAAGACCTTCTTCTTTCACTTTATCATATATTTAATTGATTTTTCTTCAGAGTAAAGTTTCTTCAGATGCATATTTAACTTGCATAATGTGCTTGGCAAAAAAAAATAATGATAAAGATGCAATTTAAAAATTTTATATACTATAAAATTGTACTTTGCATAATCTACATTATATTTTAATGTGCACATGATTCTTGTAGAAGCTGTTTACATACAACCAGGTATGCTGTGCTTTGTGGAGGATGTAAGGAGTTTCCAAGCATAATTTTGACTCCATTTGATTTTCGTGTGTTCTAACTTGGGAGATCAGCCCCAGTAAGATGTGGCACCACTGCATTCAAAATGGAAACAAGCAAATTGTATTCACCATTTTCTTATTAAGAAGATCAAAAGCCAGTTTTAAAACATCAATATGTATTATGAAAAGCCTAGGTTTCTCCAAAAATATTCAAATGATTTGCAAGTATATGCCCAATTTTTACTGGCCACTAGGTTAATTTAGTATGGAAGAATCCAATGTCATGTACCCACACAATTACATGCAATTGTTACTCTCAATTCAGAAACTTCTCAATTCTGAAGAGCTGACTATGCCTTCCTCTTTCATTCTCCAATTTTTTTGTCCCTAGAACATGACTGAAGTGACTGAGAGTGTTTAACATCTTTGACCTTTAAGGGAATCCTAAAAGCATCCCACGCCCTCCTGAACATCACATGGCACTGACATAAGGTGGGACACCTCGCATCTAGAGCACATCTGATTTCCAGCCTGCCAGCCTCTTCCTCTTAAGCTTTAACTGTCTCAGAAATTGCAAAGAAAACAATATAAAAGCACCTCATAGATTAACAGACCATTACTAGTCCTCGACACTTCAGGACGTGAAACCTCCTTGATCCCAGACTATAAAAACGCCTTCTGAAAGGCTATTGAGCTCCTCTTTGATTCTTGGCCCAAGTCTTAATTTTCTCACAGTGCTGAAGCTCTGTATTTCATTAGAGATATCATCTTAAATCCCTGTGTGCCCTTACTTGTTTTAACGGAGTTTCTCTTCTACAGATTCATCTGTGTCTATTTTAAAGGTGAACTAATAAATATCAAGATATACTTTTAAAACCTATTGATAATAAAGACTGGGTTGGGTTTTTTTGTTTGTTTTTTAGATAAAGCCCAATGGTTATGAGCCTGAATTTTTCTCATTCCAATCTGATACAATCACTTCATATTGAGTCCTCAGGTTAAAGACACATCTATTAGCGTTAGGTCTAGGCTTTGCTCCACAGCCATCTAAGATATTCTTGCACTTTATGTCTCAACTAAATTTATAGAATCTCAAGAGGTGATCATCAAAAGTCACAAGAATCTTTTCACTCCATTCAACATAAATGATATTATCAACAGAATTGGAGTCTGTTGTTTGCCTATAAAGGCAAAGTAGGAAAACCTGAATCTTAGTACAAGCCCAGCTCTTAGTGTGCCAAATGTTATTTATTCTGTATTCAAGCTGCTTTTTTTTGTAAATGCTTTTCAATCTGACAAAAGAAAAAAAAAATGAAAACAAACAAAAAATGGCTTTGTTCCCAGGAATCATCTCATCTACAGCTTGATCCACAAAAACATAGCCTACAGATTCACTGGTTCATTTTTAGTTGTTTAAAATGCTAATAGCTCCATTGTTTTTCCTAATAACATAAATAACACATGCTTATTGAAAAACAAATATTCACCATAAAAAAAGAAAGTAAATGTCAACTAAAATTGTTTTTCTACAGTAATTTTTTCAGTTAATTAAATTATTTAGTCAAAACTGAAATTATTTGCCATGGCATTCATCACAATGGAAAAATGAGTAGCCAGTAAATTTTCTATCTTTCTGGAATTTACAATGCAAAGTTATGCCCATGCCATAAGGTCAGCCACTTGTCACTGAGTAAACCATTAAAAAATCAATCTAATTGTCCTAAAATTATATTAGCATTATTTATGTTGTTAAGCTAATTAGATAAGAGTGACTATTTAGCAACAATAATAAATAACAATTTCAATAGAATCATCTGTCATAAGTATACAAAGAAATCAAAATATAGAGTGGTTATTAAATGCTTAATACTATTAATAAGTCACAAGTCCTGGGAGAAAGGACAGGAGCATAAGTTGGAGCATAACTAAGGTGAAGACAACTCTTCTGACTTTTATTTAACTAACAAGGAATTTAAATGTTGCCTATTAAAAACTATTAACTAAACCTGGGGCCTTAGCTTTATAAAAAGAAGGTAACATTATTCTAATTACCCTTATTCTAAATTAAATAATTTTGTTACATGGGTTCAGTTGAGATAAATGTGTATAAAGGTATTTAATCACACTCCCATTGGACCTAAATGAACATTGACTTCCACAAACCTACCAAATATTTTCTTTATCTGAAGATTAAAATACTATTTTGCAGGGGTAGGTTAGTGGAAGGTGAGCATAAAACTAATTCAGATGAATCCCCCTAATTAGTCTTCCTGAAAAGCAGTTCCATGAAAATGGGGAGGGGCACATGGATGGATAGAATTTGATCCCAGCTTGAGAATCACTGGTGATACATGACTCAGGAAAGTCAGAGGCTTGGTTTTCTAACCAAACAGAATAAGGATAACGACCTACTGTGTGAGAATATTGAACATTTAGTGAGAAAATACATGGACAGAGTACCTGGAACATTCCAGATTCTCAGCAATGTTTTTGTTTACTTCCATTTCTAGAAAATAGGAACAACACCCTCCTATATAAAATGAAAATAATCCAACTACTCCCATCACTTTATAAAGGCTTTTATTAAGCATCTGTAAGAAAGTGTTACATAATGTGTAAAGCATATTAAAGCAGAATCGTCCGGGCCTTAGGAACTCTATAATCCAAGGTTGGCAAAGCAGATCAACTTTAAAGAACATGAATACAATGTGGATATCCATTCTACAGGAGTTTTATGTGCTGTCCCCAAAAATAGTATCCCGGCCTTAAATAATGAGAACTTGCTTGGTCAATCATTCCCCCTTTGCTCAATAAACATGTTAGAGAAACACATCCATTAAAAGATAGATTAAGTGCTTATTTTAGATTATTAATTTTAAAATGATAATTGCTGAAATTAGTAGGTAATTGTGAAAGACACAACATACTCTGAAGAGTTGTTTTTATATAAATGTATATATGTGTGTGTATATGTATAAATATATGCAGATTTATAAAGGTAAGTATACATATACACATATGTATTTATTTATATTCCTGGAATTTTTGCAAAATATTTTGTGTGGCTTACAGAAATACGTATTATATACTGGAAAATAATAAAACAGATAACTATAATCAGAGAGAGCAGCTCTACAGATAAAAAAGACCAAGAGAAATATTAAGCAAAGAAAGGCAGGCCTTAAGGTCCTTCAAGTCAGTTCCTAAATGTCAATTGCTAATTTGGCCCTGACTTTCCTGGTGGCCAACACACTGAGGAAACACAGTCAGACTCAGAATCCAAACTGATCATAAGACTGGATATCCTGGTGTCCTCAGAGAAGCAACACTTTTCCTTACATCGAGATCCAATGGAATTTTTCTCCTCTGAGGATTCCCACAATTGGGATATTAAAGGATAAAGTGGACAGTATCTACAACAGGAACCCTCAGTAAATAAACCAGATAATTTTTTTAAGAAACTATATTCTGAGAATACTGCAATACAAGTCTAGTGAACTAACCTGAAAGTTACTTTGTACAAAATCCTCCAGAAAGAATGTTACTGGACAAATCATAAAATTAAAGTGCAGGAAAGGACAAGTGCTCCTATGTCTCATTTTTCTCATTTACAAAATGAGGAGGGACTTCCCTGGCGGTCCAGTGGTTAAGACTCTGCCTTCCAATGCAGGGGGCATGGGTTTGATCCCTAGTTGGGGAACTAAGATCCCACGTGCTGTGGGCTGTGGCCAAAAATTTAAAAATAAATAAAATAAAATAAGGAAAGTGGACTAAATTGTTTCTAAAATTTTTGACCCAGCAAAGCTTCAAAATATCTAAACCTGGATCCTTGCACACTAATATTTCTATTAAAAGAAGAATGGCAAAAATGTCACTAATAATGCTGAGAAATGGAAACATTTGGAGAGGAGGGAAATATTACATTTTGGGTTGATGGGAAATCTATTTCTCTGGGTGAACTATGTGAAGAGAAAAACAGGGTCAGTTGCCATAAACTGGAGGCCTGTGGACCTTGAGCTTTAATTCATTCTAGCAAGTATCATGTGTTAAAAAAAATTTTTTAATTCATTGCCAATCTTTGAAAATTGGAAGTTTTCAAATAAAAATGCAAATTTCTGGCTTCTCCTATAACAGTCAGAAATATGCTTAGATGGAAACAGTCAGCTAATGCTGCATGTTCAAGGTCAGACACTCTCTAGTGTGATAAAGTCCCACACTCAGAACTTGCTATTGTGAAACTGTGTCCATTGCCATTTATCATTCACTGTGCTTGTGCTATCTTTCCCATGTTACAGATTTAGAAGAACAAAACATATGCTGTCTCACACCTAAACCTCCTTTTCAAATGTGGGAAGGTGACTGTTGGATGAAAACATCATCAAAAAAATTTAGAGAGACTTGATTTCTTGGTAGAAGTAAAGAAGATGCCTACATATTTAAACATGCTCAGTTAATATGATCTGGAAATAGGGAGATGTTAGTCAACAGCTACAAACTTCCAGATATAGGATGAATGAGTTCTGGGGACCTAATGTACAGAATGGTGATGATAATTCAGTTAATAATACTGAATTATATACTTGAAGGTTGCTAAGAGAGTAGATCTTGTTCTCACCACAAAAAAAGAAATGGTAATTAAGTGATGTGATGGAGGTGTTAGCTAATGTTATGATAGTAATCATTTTGCAATATAGAAGGGCATCAAATCAACACATTGTACACCTTAACCTCCACAAGGTTATATGTCAATTATATCTTAAAAATGCTGAAAAAAAATAAATTGCAGAGGATGGAAGAGGAATCGGAGATTAAAGAGACAAGAGCTATAGCAATTAATCACACTGTTTTAAATTTATTTGGATCTTAAGTCAAATAAAGAAATTATAAATATAAAAATACATAATCTGTTTGGTACATCTAGCTTACTCTTTAACAGTGGCTACATAGTATCTGAAGGTATTTCTGTTTTATATATAACCTTATACTTAAATAACTTATTTAATATAAAACAATATACTTTGGGTTAAAATGTTGCCTTTACTTCAAGTATCCTAGAGCAACTGAGAATAGAACAAATAATGATCTTTCCAGAAGGAATACTGAAGAACAGTATAAGAGAGAAAAAGAAATTATCTCAAAAACTCAAAATTCAACTAACTTCCAAAAACTTAAGAGCACATAATTTTAAGGTTTACCCGCATGTGAAAAACTATAATTTATTTCTAATCATGTAAAAGATTACAGATTCAAGTGGAGCAACATGCATACATGCTTATAAACACTCACACGTTAGGCTTAATTTAGCAATTACAGTGATAGAATTCACTAGAGGCTTAGCACTATTATTTTACTGATATACTTGAATTCATTAATATGAGTTTGCATATGAACTCTATAATAAAGACTAAAACCTGGCTAAATAACTATAATAAGCCTGGATCCACAAAAGGCAATTTTTAGGATGAGAAAGAAATGCTTACAGGGTGACCTGGACTTAGAAGTCAAACTTCTTGACTGAATCTTGACTGAATTACTGTTTTTGTAATATTTATGTTAATCCATTGGTCTATTATAATAGAGTTGATAGCCATACTGTAAAGGATACAAAAACAACATGGAAAATCTTTCAGGGTATAAAGTAAGTTCCAGATTACTTGTGTTCATTCATTTGAGCTCCTCAGTACACCTGTGAATTAGGTTTGTTTTCTCTGTGTTCTTCTGATACGCTAAAAAGGCAGGGTAAGAATACTTAGAAGAATGGTGAAACAAAGTAACCACAAAATTCACAAGGAAGTTCAACACACAGTAACATTTCCACAGAGGGAATAAAGGACAACAGTTTCTCATCCAACCAAATTCTGACCAAATTTGTTCACAGAGTTCTCACCAAAGCCAACTGACTCCAGAGCAAGGGCAGTGCTCAGGTGGCCTAGGTACCTTCCTGCCTCTTTTGTTTTTCCAATATTATCTTTTTTTAGTAGTGAGACTCAAGATACAGTAAAACTTCAATAACTACACTAGAATTCTTCATTAACTGCTCTTTTCTTTTTCGTACAATTTTGGGAGACAGTGGAAAATCACAAGGGAAAGAATTTCATATTAGATTTAATTAAACAAATGCACACAACTTTTACAATATAGACTGGGCACAGTATAAGTTTAACCTCAAGTCCTGTGGATTCTTTACATTCAAATTTGTTCAGTAAAAACTGATCGACAGAGTAAGGCTAGCATGAAATATAGCCTAGCTCCTAGAATTGGAGAGGCATAAGTTCAAAACCTAGCTTTTCTGTTTGCTTGTTAAATTTTTAGGCTTCAGTGTATTTATCTGTGTAAAATGGGAATCATAATAACAGTATCTAGTCCATAGGGGTGTGACAAATAAATGAGATGATTCATGTCAAGCACACAGGAAACGTGCTTATGTAATATCAATTCAGTTTTCCTATTTAAACTCTCTTAAAGCAAGTATGTGTGTGTGTGTGTGTTAGAATTTTTTTTGTAATACAGTAAACCCAAGGAAGATTTTGTTAATGAATGTACTGTAACCTAAAAATGCAATTAATTCTAACATCATATTATGCAATTCTTTCTTCATATATACATGTGTACATATATATATATTTTTTACTAAGAAGCAAGGGCTGGAAAAAAGAAGCTATTTGGGAATCAGCTGGGGGTGAGTTTAAATTTCAGCTGTCACTTATTAGCTGGGTGGCTGCAAGTTACTTAAACTTTTCCTAGTCTCAGTTTTCTCACACTTTGAATAATACTTGGTATAAAAGATTAAAGAGGCTACTTGACATAAAGTAGGCCCAAAATAAATAGTAGCTCTTATCATCATGAGAATGTATGTGGTTATTCAATCTTTGCATGAAAATTTTTATTAGAATATTCAATATTTAATTTGTATCATAAGCAAGTCTTAACATTAAAAACAGGTAAAGGCTATTTTAATATTCTTTAATAAAATGGCTTCACCTTCCTACCAATTTCTGTGACTTAAAAGATAATAATTAATTGGAGAGACAAATGCTTTTTAGTTTATCAAATTATTGACACTTCTTGAGCCACATAGCCTCTTCTCTTGGGTGATAAAGACAAAAATGTTAAATAATTATTTTAAAAGTGAACACACGACACTAAGATATTTAGGAAAATCAGTGTTGTCACAAGTTGATACTATGGAGCCCTGACAACCTTTCTGATACTTTTCCATGTGATGCAAATGTAAGAATTATTTTTCCATTTGAGTCATGCTCAGATGCGAAGGGAATTCAAAGCATGACAGATGTACTTTTCCACCTGGATTGCAGAAAGACAATAACATATTTGGGTATAAAGAACATAAAAATCATTATTATATTGTTTTGGCAATTTCAGAAAGAACCAATAAGCCTGCACTGAACTTTAGCAATGACAGATTTTTTTTTAAATCAACAGCTGGTTACCATTATCAGAATGAATCATGGAGCAGAACTGACAGCTGAATTGGAGCCGAGGCAGCCAAGAGATACCAGAGATAATTTCTGTGTTTTAAAGGGAGATTTTCTTCAGTGCCTCTGACCTGGTGCTACATACGTCTTAATTTAAGTCGACAGATAGTGTGATAGAAAACAAAGGACAATTATCATTGAAACCTAAAGGATCCAAATAAATAGAAGTATCATAAAGGTGGGGTATCTTCCATTAAGGGCAAAACATTCACTTTGCCCAAGAACTCTCAGTTAAACGCTAGAAATATCTAGTGCTCTACTTAGAACCATTTCATGTTTATTTATTTTTTAATAAGGAATAAACTGTATCTGTTTTTATGGTCAAGTTAAAACAAGACTCCTACCTGAAGTCTTGACAGGTAAAGCCACTCCAATCTTTGCAGCTTTAAAACCAGTAAAAAAAAAAAAAAAAAAAAATCTGTTTTATGCTTCTCACACAACAAAGTTATGGGAGGTTTTTTTTCCTTCAGATTTAGTGTAAATGTCCCACCTGACACACACAAAAGCCCGACTATCAAACAGAATGATGATGCTGACGTTCAACACCTGCACTTTCAGAGCCGCCAACAAAGGAAGACGGAGACTTCTCCTACTTCCACACCTGCTGGGTGGGTGGATGCCTTTAACCTCTGCTGCTCTTGATGGGTCCCCGCAAGACAGGAGCGGGAAAGCACACTCTTCAAAGGGTGATGCTCAGAAGAGCGGGCAAACAAAAGTGCTCTATATGACAAGGTTTAATGCTTAATTATAGAATATATCTGGCAACATGCTTGGAAGGAAACTATATGAATAGAAAAAATATTCCTAGTTGCTCTTAACAGAAATGGGGGGTAGGGGGAGGAGATTTCTAAAAACAGCAAAAGAAAATAAATTATTATTTAAAGCAAACTTATGACATTGCATAGTATGTATGGTAGCCAATTTTTATTTTATTACTAGAAAATTTATCAAGTCTAAATATAGCATATATGAATTTCTGAAAAAAATTTTTTGAAAGACAGTTATCTCGCAAATACTAGACATGTAATTTGTAGACTTTAAACATTTGCAAGCTTAATCAAATTAGTGCCATACATAGTCATATTATTTTTAAAATAGTAAACATTTGTTTTCATCTACTTTTTTGAAATCTTAAGTTGATAAATAGATGAGTCACTAAGAAATGAACAAATAAAGCATCTGTTTGGGAAAATGTTTAATTAAACCAACTGCTTAAAGTAATGGAAAAATAAGAATTTTTTAAATTGTGAAACTTGGAAAGTTTATAGAAAATCCAAAAGATTTCATTTTGCAGCACCACTTAAAATAGCAGTATATGTGAAAGACAGTAAAGTACTGGAATGTTGTATATGTTAAAGTAATTGGGACGTAATTACATTTAAAAATATTTTCAAACACGGTTAAGTGCCTATTTCATCAAATAGCAAGATGTCTCTTAATCACCTTAATTTATAAAATAATTATTTTAAATTACTAAATATATTGTTTTTACAAAATAAGATTTTTGATGAGCTTTAATCGTTAATGGTCTGGATGTACAGAAATCATGTCTTTTCATAGATTAAAAACATAGGGATACTCGAGCGCACCACCCTCATTTGTAACACTGCAGTTTGTTTCAGGCTTGAGGGGGGAAACTCAAAGGTTGTGTGTATTTCCAGTGTTAAATGTGGGCAAGAGCAGAATCCCTTTGGAGTTTCCAGAAGATGAAAGAACAAACAACTTTCATGCCCTTTTCTCTTTAGAGATATGACAGACTTGCGAAGCGGCCACGCAGCCAAACACCAAGCTCCAGAATTCTCCCCAAAATTTATGAGTGGGTAATTTCTTTATTCAAATAGAGTGATTTAGCCATTTGTGTGATATCACCATTCAAGGCAGCAAGTTCACATACCAGACCACAGAATCATTAGAAGAACCCATATTTCAGTGGCCATCCTTCTAACCCATGCTTGAACTTTGGCAGTAGTTAAAATTCAAATTGGACTGTCCACTACCTATAAATGAAGCTAAAAAGTGCTGACCGTGTGAGGAAAAGGTTGGAGCAAGCTAATAGGTTTTAGCGTCTGAAACTTTTGATAATCTGGCCCTAAGTGTCATGGGTCTTTCAAGGTGGATTCCATCTGTCCTATAAAGTTATGTATTGAAACATAATGCATCCCTTTGATCTCCTTTGTAAGAACCCTATGAAGTCAACAAAATGCCCCCATTGAGTCAAGAGCCAGATCCCCAACCTGTTGACATGAAAGATTTTAACACTTGTAAGTGTTAGTAAACAGTAACTAAGCTCTGTGTTGAAAGCTTCTCAGTAAAAAGATTCAGCAATGGGCTGAATCTTGCCACAGGTACAGGCCGTCCCGCTGATATTTCGTACCAAAATAAAACAAAAGAGCACAGCTCCAGCCAGGATTAGGCCTGCTAGTGTCCATTTACATAAATTTCCAAAGTTATTCCCTAATAAGGTGTTTACCTTGAAGAACATAATATACTTTATTTCCAAATCACTTAGTGGGCAAAAATTTTCCTACAACACAGATGCATACCATGGAAAAGAGCACAAGTAAGATATATATATGTGTGTGTAAGATTTATTTATTTATGTGTATGTATGTAGTTTTGTTTGTTTACAATGCTCTGTATTTGTGTGTATATGTATATAGTATACTCAACACAGGTGCATAAAGGCAACAGTGTGCTGTGAAAATCACGTTGACTTTTGTAGTCAGAAGTATCCAAGTCCAAATATTGGCTATTACTGTTGAGTGACCTTGAGCATTTTTCTTACCTTTAAAAATGAAAAAGTACTAATACCTACTTTGCTGATTTGGGGATTGAGATCAACTATATTAAGCCCTTGATCAATTGTAGCAAACAGCAAATATTGTTTCTCTTTTCCTTCCGCATGTCACCGTCACGCCCAGACTCTGGTCCAAGTTTTTAATCCAATTTTAGAATTTAATTAGTCTGCTTTTTCAACATTAACATATGTCCTCAAGTTCTTGAGTCACTGAACACAGGCTCAGGAGGCTCTTTTTGAATGGTAAGGAAACGTGTTCTGTCTGAAGTCTGCAATTCCCAGTTGACGTATCTCCTAACAAGGCAAAATCTTGTCCATCCTTCAACAGCCAGGTCAGGTGTCACCTCCTCTGTGAAGACTTCTACAATTTTGCTGGGCAACAATAATTAATTGTTCTTTCCTCCATTCTCCCAAATCTTGTCTCATTCTATTATTAGAGTACTTATTAAATTGCATTATAATTAGTTCTTGTCCTGTCTGCATCCTCTTAGAGAAATTGAGTTCCACGAGGTCAGGATCCGTGTCTGAGTCTTCCTGATGCCCCAGCATGGAGCACAGAGCCTGGCAGACAGCAAACACGTGCCAGAAAGGGAGAGACAAGCAGGAAAGGAAACCAGAAGGAATATTTGCCTGCTCTCCTTACATTGTGTCTTTGATCACATACTCAGCAATGAGTAAGGTTTAAAAATAAATAGTGGCCACTAACTGGAAGAACCAAACAGTTCTAAGTCCTTCCTAATCTTGAGAATATGATTCTATATTATTTCAGTATCTCATAAATTAACGGCCTCAAAGATCTCATTTTCTAACATCATCTAGCCGAGCGTATGACAGATGGCTCTGAGATCCATGCTGTATTTTTGTGTGTGAACCAACTAATGTGCTACCTAGTGGCATATGCATACACGTATTACCAATGCTAGATGCTTCAAGCTTGCAAACAGAGCCCCAACTGAGGAAATGTATGTGCCATGTGAATTTATATAAACACATAAGTCTTTTATTCAATTCAAAATTAGTATTCATGTATAACTGCCCACTTATAGATTTATTCCGTTTTCTCATTTAGCCAGTCTTATTCAGTTTCCCTTTGGGGTATAAATTTTTCCTAGGTGTTTCCCTTTACATGTACACATGTGCGTACACACACACACACACACACACACACACACACACACACACCTCTGCACTGGAATTTAAAAGCCAGAAAGGGGAAGATACTATGCCACCCTGCCATTGTCATTGGCTTCCCTGTTCCCCTCTGAGAACATACACGCAGACACACACAGTGACACACACATACACACACGCACACACACACCTATGCACATATATATGCCTGAGTGCCGCTTCCTCTCCATCATCTTCCACAGTGATTGCCACCAAAGTGATCTGCCTCAAGCTCAAATGTGATCATTGCCCTTCCACACCAAAAATTCTACCTCACCAATGATAAATCTAAACATACACCAGTCATAACCAAACTACCTTCCACTCGCCAATTATGCCAGGCTCACTTTGCAAAGATTGTTTCCACATTCCAAAATGCCATTATCATGCTTCTCCTATGTAAAAAATATTTTCTTTCCTCTTGATTTCAGGTCAATTGTCAACTTGTCTGAAAAACTTCCCATGACAACCCTTTCTACCCTTGCCCACTGAGAGGTTGGGTGCCCATCCACTCTGCCCCCAGGACACTCTGTGGAGACATATACACCATGCCTCATAATACTGTACTATAGTTTTTTACATATATATTTGCCTCACAAGGTTGTATGATACTTGAGAATAGGAACTGACACTTGTTCATCAATTGTATACTCAGCACTTAAAACAGTGAATGTCCTTAGTTCTTTTTTGAATGAGTAGACTACTATATAGATATTGTCCATAAAGGATTCATAATAACTTCATATTAACATACATGAAATTACAAAGTTTAAATAAAACAGTAGAAGATATAATTGAAAACTTGGGGATCAGGACCGAGAAGATTAGCAGATTAGAGTGGGGTTAATCACATAGAAAAGGATGCTTGAAATCATGTCAGGTTATTTCCTTAAGTAAGATCAAGTTGATATGGAACCTTTATATATCCCCCTTATTAATGAAGAATTCCTTGAAACTATTTGTTAAAACAAGAGCAGCCACGGCACACTTTCAATGGGATGCATTTTTATCATCAGAGCAATAGTCAAATTTCATAGCTCCAGGGCAGTAAGACAGCGGAAGAAGCACAGGCATAGAAGACAAATAATTGTCCCCAGTGGCTGTGGTCTCTGGGCGGCTGCTGGCAGTGTTGGAAAAGGACAGCCTCCTCTGACCCTCCGGAAAACCTGGAGCAGCTTTCAAAGCAGTGGGTGTCCTGTGATGCACAGGAACAAAGGTTGGCACATAAACCATTCATCCCCTGGTTCTGTCTAAGACATTTTCTAAATCTGGATCCATGCCATGAAGCTATTTCATTCAGCCTCAGAATTATAAGATTAAAGAATTCACTAGATTGTTATTTTGTCACAAGTCCAATATAGCAGAGGTTTGTTATTTTTGCCTCCCCAGAAACTGATCAGCTAGACTAGAAAGGAAGCAAGGCCTTGGTTCTCTCTATGGAAAGAGAAGGGAAAACAGATGGTCCAGGTAGCCAGGGCATGAGCAAGGGACATGACCCTGGTTGACTGGTTATTCCTCAGACTTTGCATCTTAGAGAGTGATTTTAAAAATGGAAAGCTAGTCATTGTTCACAACATGGGAAGTTCAGCAACGCACTAACAGTATTGCTAGCTGAAGGATCCAAAGTGGATTATCCTCATGGCAGTGGGAGTCTAGATTGTTCATTCTATCTATTCTTTTTTCATGAGTTTCCTAAGATCTCATGTTTCTTAACTTTAAATTTTTTACTGAGTGTCAAGGTCTGTAGGATAGCCATTATCTCTAGTTGTCTTCCATTCCTGCTAAAGAAACCTCAAATCTCTGAGTCCATGGTCATGGAAAGGTATGTGGCACACAAAGGAAGAACGTGAACACCATCTAGTCCAACCCCCTCAGCTTTCATAAGAAGGAAGTGAAGCCCGTGGAAGCTCAGTTACTTGTTGTCGGTCATTATATCCATTAAATAGCATAGATGCAGCTTTAGTCTTCACCTACTGGCCAGTTCAGAACCTTGCTAGTTCTCCTGGTAATGACCAGATTAGCGATATTCTTATGGGAAGGATTCTCTCTATTGTTCTAAATTGTTATAAGAAAAGAAGCATCCCATTAGTTCACTTCAAATGTGTTCAAGCCCTTATTACTTCACATCTGTATTATCTTCTGACATGGGCGTATAGACTGAGAGAGATCAGATTTGAACCCAAGCTGTGTTCATCACTAGAATTCAGACATGGCTAGTTACATGAAAACATCATCTGGCGCAGATATACATATACATTGTCAACTTCACTCATCCAACAATTATTTACTGAATACCTACTATGTGCCAGGTGCTGTGATAGGCAATGAAGATGCAATGATGAGCAAAAGAGACCTTGTTCCAGCCCTGTGGCACTTACAGTCTAGTGGAGGAGACACACACACACAAATAGTCACATGCAAAAAAGCCACACTATGCTAAATACTGTGAAAGAAATGCACAGAGCTGGGGATTAGGTTTAGGAAGGAAGTTACATTTTAAGTCAAGCACTAAAGGGAAATAGACATTTTTCTACAAGACTTGCACATTTATAGAACTATACTAAGAAGGAAGTCTTTTATTTGGCATAAAGTGTTCCCTACACCTTGGTTACTAGTCAATGCCATTATTCTACATTGTGAATATGCACTGCATAAAGCTAACTCTAGTTATTGGTGACCAATTATATACTGCTCTACTTCCTTGCTAAACACATGGGTTATTCATTCACTTTAGATTTTCCCTCTGACATCTAGCCTTTTAAATCACATTCCATAGATGAGGATTAAACCAACCCTGAGGTCCACAAGGATGAGCAAATTCTTCACTGTCGCAGCTTTTCCTCTTTCATGCTCTGTTTGAGAAATGGTTCACATATTCAACCCTCTTTACTTATTTGTTGAAATGAGAGAAAGGTCCAGTGATCTTTCTGCCTAGCTCTTGCTTTCTAGTTGCTGGCGGGAGCTTGCACTCACTCATACCCTTGACCAGAGATGGTTCTCACTATCTGGAAGGTTAGACACTGAACAAATGAACAGTCTGGGGAGAAATGAACAGAAGGGTTGAACAGGGAAGGGATACTTGACAACCTCTAGTTGGCTTCTACTTGTTTAGAGCTATCTTATGCTTTAAAACTATGCTGGTGAGGAAACATAAACGGAAAATAGACTGTGAATTTCACATAATTTGAAAAAAACAGGAGTTTCTAAAAGCAAAAGTTCATGAAAGATAATAATCATTTATAACTTATCAGTTTCCACTTTGCCTTGCACATTAATTACATTAAGGAAACAATTTAGTACATGACTCATACCTTTCCAACCATAAAAAACAACCCGTGAGCTTCCAAAAAGCTACCAGTAGATTGTTATTGCTTCTGAGAAGAGAAAATTTAAGTGGTCTGGAATTTTTTTTATATAAAATGGTTTAAATAAATTAGTACTTCATTTAAAATACAAAGTCAGGGGCTTCCCTGGTGGCGCAGTGGTTGGGAGTCTCCCTGCCGATTCAGGGGACGCGGGTTCGTGCCCCGGTCCGGGAGGATCCCACATGCCGCGGAGCGGCTGGGTCCGTGGGCCACGGCCACTGGGCCTGCGCGTCCGGAGCCTGTGCTCCGCAACGGGAGAGACCACAACAGTGAGAGGCCCACGTACCGCAAAAAAAAAAACAAAAAAAAATACAGGGTAGAGAAACAACTTCCTGGGAGAGGAAAAATATATGAGATGAAGGTAGACTGTGGATTAGATTGCCAACATAATGTGGATAATTTTCTAGTCCTTGGGAAACACATGCACAGCATGCATAAAATGATAGACATTGGAGCCACTGCAATAAATTTTCTATGACATTTTAAGTTGTGAGGGGTCTTCATTTAGTCCTCTCAGAATGTTGCTCCATAATCAGTCATCAGATAGGCTTCTGTGCCTCAGTATTTCCCTTTGTTACAAGGTACTTAAAGCTGAACCATGTCTATAGTCCTGTGAGATATTTCCTGCAAAGTTGGCTTCTGAATCAAATCTGTTGTGGTCCACTACCTCTAAAATTCCAGCCCCAGTAAGCTGTTTTTGAGTCTCAGGCATAGAGAAAAAAATGCAGTCCTTCTCTTTCACTTTCCTAAGTCTCTTGCAAATTTTCCCTCTGGGCTCCATTTTATGGTAAAGAAATCCCCCATGTTCCAGGTCAGTACAAGGTCAAACCGGAGGCTTATTTTGTAAATAAAAGTGTGACCCATAAAATTGTTTCATTTTCCAGTGCAAATGTTATCTGAAGTAAAGATAATACCTTTGTAATTGATATAATCTTTTACTCTGCATCAGCTTTGTACATCGGGCACTTTCAGACTTCAAGAGAGCTGCTTGCGTGCTTCCGCTTGCGTGCATACAAGGATATGGATCAAAATCTACTAGTTAATATTCCCCTCAAGTCTTTGCAACTCTAGGAAGGTAAGGGGGCGTTCCTGAAGAAAAAGGAACTGCAACAGCAGAATAAAAGGAAATTTATGTAATTCATATTTACCTCATTAGATGGCAGCACAACACCCCAAACCAAAGTCTAATATTTTGCTGAGGAGTAGGATATCACTTAGAAGTTGTAGAACGGAATTAAATGTGCTGCAAATAAGTATTTACATGAACTTTCTCTAGCATATCTTGAATGCATCCATCTAAAGTCAAATATAATTTTTGAAAACAGACTTCACATCATACAAAATTACACTCATATTTGTTCATTCAAAAACAAATGTATTGATGGGCTTCCCTGGTGGCACAGTGGTTGAGAGTCCGCCTGCCGATGCAGGGGACACGGGTTCGTGCCCCGGTCTGGGAAGATCCCACATGCCGCGGAGCGGCTGGGACCGTGAGCCATGGCCGCTGAGCCTGCGCGTCCGGAGCCTGTGCTCTGCAAC